>NW_017728928.1:16948478-16986758 GCF_001723895.1 Crocodylus porosus
CCCAGCTGACTTCCTGCCCTTTGGGCAGGGGGCTGGACTCGATGATCTCCCGAGGTCCCTTCCAGCCCTGATGTCTATGAAATCTATGAAATCTATGAAATTAATAATACAAATAATTAATCTGTAGAACAATCTTTCCACACCCTGCTCAGGCAGTGCTCCTTACTCTCATCTGGCAGCATAGCCAACTTCAAACTATTCAAGTGCCTCACATTTCTGGCTTTCCCTACCTGGCACTGTTGTGTTAACCTTCCGGGGCATGGGAAAGCATCACTATGGCCATTTGTCTATTTGATCTGATTTTCTTCATTACTTACTTGCTGTAAAATAATTTTTTCAAGTCCTCTTAGCTATTTTGATTTTATAATGTTTTTTGGGGCTTGGAGAAATAGACTCTGGCCTACCCCTTAGATGTGAGTTGAATAGGACTATTTGCCTCAGTAAGTTACTCATATTCATGTTCGTTTTCATTTCAGCAGTGCCCAAAAGGCCCCAAATGTTGGCACCCCACCAGGTATCTGTTTGGTAGCCTATGTAAAGCAGGTTTAGTGAGGTGCAGTACAGCACTTTCAGCATCACCACAGTTAGCATTTGTTAGCTACCTTCTTGGCAGGCTAGTCAGAACAGTCAAGCACTGAATTATCCATAGAAACTGAATTCCACATTCACTCCTAGGAGTGGTGTGAGTAGGTTGAGGCATCAGGACATGGATGTGCAGTGCAGTTATTGCTATCTTGATAAACCGATGGCCTCATACTCCAGGGGTGTCAGGCCTACACCATGCAAGCACTAAGTGCACTGAAAGCAAGAATTATGGGCCAGGTTCTCAACTGGTGTAAAGTGATATAGCTATACTGAAATAAAAAATGAAATTCCTTTCCTTTCAGTAGATTATATTACATTGCACCAGCTGAAAACCATCTGGCTCTTTGAATTCTAAAATGTATCACTCACAATTGCTGAGGACATTTTTCACTGGATTAGCATTTAAATTATAGGCAGGTCTCTTTGACAATGAACCATAACAGGGTTACTTTTAGTGGGCTTTACATTCCTTCATTTTTATTTTTTCTCTTTTAAGAAGCTTCAAGTTTAACTTTAAATCTACACTTTGGCACTAGAGGCCAACACACATCTTAGACGTCTATGCCAAATTGAATGTGCCTGATCTTGTCTGATCTCAGAAGCTTGAGTCTGGCTAATATGTGAATATGAAACCACTTGGGAATCCTGGTTGCCTTAAACACAAGCTAAGGAATCATGGCTGAGCACTTGGTAGATATTTGACCACTAAAACTGAAAGAGTGGAAAGCTTAATTTAGCCATGTTGCTGTCAAAATAATGGATAGGAATCCCAGAAAGACTCCATTAGCCTAGATGGTGACACTGTATACAGTTCTTTTCCAGGCATTCTCAAGCAGATGAACAATTTCAGACATCAAAGATTGGGACTCTTAAGCATGGCTGTGATGTTAGTGAAAAAGTCACAAATAAATAATAATTGGTAAATATTGTTTGTTGCAGGTCAGTAGTTGCAGTTTGTTTGTATCAACTATCAAAGGGAGCAAAAAAGTTCTTGACATTTTTACCATGAGCTTGTCTTACCCTAGGATCACATCCAAGGAGAATACTGGTCCTTCTCATCCATCTCTCTTTCACAGGAACCAGAAATTTCAAAGGAAGAAGAAAGAAACCTAACAACTACAAAGTCACTTACACAGAGAGGAAGTTTCAAGTAGAGGTCAGTGTATGGCTTGAAGCTGGGCAAATTCAAACCTGCATGCATTTTTATCCCTAATGTGAATCCCAGTATTTTTCTGTACAAACATGGAAACTCTTCTGGAATCTTGCCAACCAATTAATATCAGTGAAAGCATGTGGCAGTGAGCACCCAAGAGTCACAATCTGCTTTGTGAAAATATTTAATCTATTATGATGGCACTGGTGCATGAGTGCACCAATAAGGATTTTCCATGCATGTTAGTCAACCTTTAGGCTTGGGATAGAAATTACACATAAACCGGTATAAGTGATCGGAAACCAGTTCAAATCTGTAACACAACAGAAATTCAGTGCACATAAACCGCTTTCAAAATGGCCAAAACTGGTTTAAGATAAACCTAGATTTCATAGATTTCATAGACATTAGGGCTGGAAGGGACCTCGGGAGATCATCGAGTCCAGCCCCCTGCCCAAAGGGCAGGAAGTCAGCTGGGGTCATAGGATCCCAGCAAGATAAGCATCCAATTTACTTTTGAAGGTGTTCAATGTGGGTGCTTGAACCACCTCTGCTGGCAGACTGTTCCAGACCTTGGGGGCTCGGACAGTAAAGAAATTCTTCCTTATGTCCAGCCTGAAACGGTTTTGCAGGAGTTTGTGACCGTTTGACTTAGTCATCCCTTGGGGCGCTCTGGTGAACAAACGTTCCCCCAGATCCTGGTGGTCACCCCTGATAAACTTATAGGTGGCCACCAGATCACCCCTGAGCCTACGCTTTTCCAGACTAAAGAGTCCCATGGCTCTCAGCCTATCATCATAAAATCTGTTTTCCTGACCTCTGATCATGCACGTGGCTGGGTATAGTATCAGGTTTTACTGATTTAGATTAAAACAGTATATTGAACTTCTGTCCCAGATCCCCTCCAGATTTAAGTTAACTCACACTTCCCCAGCATCCCAGGATGCTTTGCAGGGCAGGTGGGCTAGCCTTGGCTCACGCTGTCTTCTCCACACCAGCAGGACGGCATGCTCTAGTGCCCCCTGGCTTCTGGCCTGGGCCGCAGCAGGCATGTGGCTGCATTTCCAGCAGCTTAAACTAACAGTTGAAAATTGAATCAATTCAGTGTTGGGCTTTTTGCCTGTCTGTACTTAGTCTTAAGTCTTAGTTTGTTGATGGAAATTTGGCTCACACCAAAAGAGGCTAGTATTACAGCAACATATGGCACAGAGACTGTTTATACGAATATACAGGGTGCCCAACTACTCAAACTATTTTTTTGTAGTTGCAGGGTTTGCTGTAATTGGCATCTGTGCTACATGCAAATTGCTAACAGTGATGAAAGAACATTTTTTCTGTGACTTCTTTGGGGTAGGGACTGTTCATTTAATCTGTTTGTATAACATCTTGCACAAGAGAGGTTGGGTTATGTCTGGAGTTTATGGTAACACAAATAATAACAATTTGTTGCTGAATGTTGACAGCACTAGGACTGGGGCGGGGCTACAGGTCAAACTTGACTTGCTAGTAACACCAAGCATTTAAAGATAAAGAGACTGAGATAAATTAATGGTTCTCCAGACACGCAGTTATCAAAGCAGCTCATGCATTGCTATTTATGTTGCAACTGGCTCGCCATAGCGCAACCGTTGCAGCACACTCTGCACCACCCACTGCCCTCCATTGGCTGCAGGATCTCCACTGATGTCAGTGGAAGTATTCAAACCTGGTTTATGAGCATCATATGGCCAAAGGTCCTTGGCGAGCACAACTCAGAGAAACAGCATTGACAAAACACCCTTCCAGATACCCAGAAATCTTCAAGAGGAGACTAGATAGTTACCTTGCTGGGGTCACCTGACTCCCAGTTATCTTTCCTGCTTGGTGCAGGGGGCTGGACCTGATGATCTTCCAAGGTCCCTTCTGGCCTTACAATCTATGAATCCATGAAATGGGTGGAAAAAAAAGGCAGGAAGCTGAGAGCTCTTGCTGTATCATCTTGGCTCTGCCTGTGTACGTCTGTGATTCTACACTGACAACTTATGGTTTTAAGCTGCAGTCCACAGAGAAGAGCAGAGAGGATGTAGAAGTGAACTGGGATAGAACTTAGCCTTGGGACTCAATTCTGGTACCATTATGAAGGATGCAGCCTGCCTTCTCTTCACTGTTGTGGATAGGCTGGGTGTGGCCATGGCCCTGCCTCTCAAGAGGATGGTGCCCTGATAGGAGTCAGCCAAGAGAAATGCTTCCTTTGTTCTGCATTGGCTTGTGGCAGTGCCAGAAGGGCCAGGGAATCAACTCCTTGAAGCATCTCTTAATGTGACAGAGCAAAGCATGTCTGATTCCCTCTTCAAGGCACCATTCCTCTTACAGGCAGCTACAGAAAGATGCAAACCACAGAATACATTAATTATCTTCAGCTGCATCTCCAGCGGTATTTCACCCCACAATGTTTTCTTGCTATCATTGGCAGTGAGATGCAGACAGGATGAAGGCAGAACAACAGAAAATGGGCTGTCAGAAGACATGCACAAGAATAGAAGGGGGAATGGGAGTGATGAACAGAGACTTCCTACACATGTTTACAAGGGAAGACATTGATACCCACCATCCTCGGTGACTCCAGGGTCACTGACATAGAGGTATTAGATAAAAGAGAGCCTGGTGTGCTAACTGAGCTCTAAGAAGAAATTTCTACTGGGGGAAGTCATGGACTAGAAGAATGATCCTGCAAACTCTCACTGCAGCATGCCGGACTTGCTAACTTGAGCAGTCCCGTTGCTTTCGATAGCAGCTTACTGCCTGTGGTGATGTGGGAGAAGCAATGTAATGGGACACAAAGCTAAGGTGCTGCCTGCCTGTCAGAGGGAAGTGCTGTGAGCAGCGAATGGAGCTGTGCTTTCTACTGCTTCAGTATGATGATCCCTAAACTCTGCAGTTAACATTGAATAGAAAGCAGAGGAGATGTGATTTTTGAAAGTGCTTTTCCGTTACAAAACCAATCCTTACCACGTTCACTCGATCAGCTCTTGGGAGATGAGTCTTCAAAGGCACTGCTCTTGGGATTGAGCAGTGAGCTATTCCAGGCAGAAATTGTATGCGGGCTCTAGGACTCAAGTCTATGCCAAGCAGAGCTGTTAATAAAAGGGAGCCAAGTCTAGTCACTACTCAGGCTGTTACAGGCAGCAGGTATGAGGGCTGGAAATGAGCTACAGAGGCCTGAAGGAAGATTTCCCCAGTTCCTGGGCTTCACAGGGCTGACTTACAGAACTGAGCAAACACATAGGACTGCAGCCACTCTGGCTTCTGCTGCTAGAAACCCAGACAGAAAATGGTCAGGCTCCTCTGTCACAAGTGAAGGCAAAGAGCTGTCTGGGTTAGTAGCAACTAGAGCCCTCCTCATATTAGGTGGTGTGCAAACTACAGCAAGTCAGCTGCTGTCCCAAAGAGCTTCCAATCTAGATGACACAGACCAAGAAAGCAGCATTATCTTTGTTTTACCACTGGGGAGTTGAGGCCCAGAGAAACTACATGATTTGGCTATGCTCACATGGGGCATTGTGATAGAAGAGGGAACTGAAGCTAGTTCCCCTGAGCCTGAGCTTGATGGTTTGGAAAGACATCTTGCTTTTTCCTATAGGTAGCTACACAAAACTGCAGTTTATAAAATCTGCAGTCCAAACAATGAACCCAGCTGCAGTTGCTCACCCAAACTTTCAATTTAGCCAAAGTTCCTTGAAGGATTTGTTGGATTTTTCCAAACCTTCTGGGAGAACATGGGCCCGATTTCTGTGCAAGTCCTCAGACTAGTGATGGCTTTGTCCAGGAGCTGGGGGAAATCTTCAACTGGTCTCTGGGGTCCTAGCAACCTCAACAGTGAGCTATGACACTTAGAAAGTAATGGAACTGTGCCCACGTGCACCACACAAGGAGCTGCGCCAATGTGTTTGAGAAGATATGAAAAAGGAAAAACAAGTAAAAGGGAAACTGATGAAAAGCATGAGTCAGAGTTGCAGTGATTCAATATTTTTGTAATATTTAAAAAAAAATCACCCTCCCTCTTATTTATAATGTAGCTCCTTAAGTGAAGACTTGGAAATCAGTGAACTTTACCAGGGGCATGGTAGCTGACAGGCTTGAATACAAAAAAAGGAAGACCATTTTTCAGCTCAAAGGAACTGGTTGCATGGCTGGATTAACAGCCTTCTATAACCTGCTGCGGAAATGTATTTGCTTTGGCTGCTGAGCAATCTAAACACTCCACCAAGGGACTCTGCTCCACAGTGCATTGTGGATTTATCTCCATTTGTTTCAAAGCGATGTCAGAATCACAGCCAGCAGCTCCTCTGGCATAATCTCCTCTCCATCTGTACTAATAAGGAGTGAGTTCACCTGGGTCCACAGGGTCTGAACAAGGTGTTATGCATCACTTAAGTCTCATGTAAGGCCAAAGGCCCCAGTTATGCAAAGGCTTACACACACACAACTTTAAGCAAAGGAATAGTTGTATACAGATCCACAAGACAGAAGAAGGAACTTAACCCAGGTTTTGCACATCCTGCATTCATGTTCTAGCTATTGAACTATCAGATAAAAGGGGATGGGGTTCTCCTCCTCCAGTCATGATTAAAAAAAAAAAAAAAAGGCAGGGGGGCTAGATGCTTAATTCTGTGAATCCTAGTTTGAGGAAGGCTCCTCAGTACAACCAAAGCAAGATGCCTTGGTTATGGAGAGGAGATCGAGATAGGCTTAAGATGCAGTCCCTTTTTAGCTTTTGTGTTGGCCATCATAGGTGACTATTCATTTGGCATGCTGGTTGTTGTAGATCCCATTCTCAGGCCCACAACTTTCCCCACTCACCATACAAGGAGCTTTGGGGTCAAACTTGGATTTTGTGAATTCAATTTGCAGCCAGGTGCCTGCAATTTAAGTGCTGCCATGCCCACCATTGTGGTGCCCAGCTTCTCCTTGAAGATCTAACTCTATGATTTCATTGGGATGCAATGTAGCATTTCCGGTAGAGCACATGTGGATCTGATCTAAATAATCACAGTCTCATTGCTAAAATCACCCCCAGGAACAGGAACCCAGTTGTGGTAAATCTGCTATGGGAGGGTGTGTGGGGAAAGGGAGAAGAAATACAGCAGCATAAAGAGGAGGCAACTTTTCCAGGTTAAGCTGTGGGGGTGGAAAGGAGCCCTGGGTGAGCAAGAACTCCTGATTAAACTTATGATGCCCTCTTCTGAAACAATCCAGAATTATAGGAAGCTGCTAGATATGCCATTACCTTCACTTGGGTTGAATCCTTCTGTAGCACATAAGGCACCCCCTATTTTTCTGAACCCAGCATGGCTGTATGACTGCCTGTGTGTCTGCTCCAAAGTACATCTCCATCCCAGGAGGATCATGCCTGCTTACGAAGTGTGACCATTTGATCAACCTCTAAAGAAACCCTGGCTGACCAAACCATCCCGGCGAAGCTAAGCAGTCCTCTGGTTGTCTTTCTTTTCTCAGTATCATGTCTTTGATTATTTTTATACATGGTTAAATATGGGTTCTTGCCCAGTCTCCAACATATAGCTTGTGAGCAATGTGTTACCTGCAAGACGGTTCAGGCCTGCTGGCAGTCTCATACTGAGGTTCATAGGGAGAGTAGTTCACAATGCTGCCTCTGGCATGCTACTCACTCAACAGTGCTGCCCAGCAGAGGGTGTGGACAGGAGCCTATTAAAGCAATGATGGGTGAGGCAGTACTTGCTGCCTGCCCTTTAGGGTAAGAGGAAAGCTCATGCTGTGTGTGGGGTGGTTGTTGTTGTCTGGCCTGTTTGCAGCAGTCCAAGACAAATGAGGATGCCTCCTTGCTCGCCCTCTCCCGGGGATGCACAGTGCATGACTCAGAGCAGGAGATCAGACTGGACAAAATGCCAGATTAATTATTTAACTTTGTCCACTTGGTAAAAACATTATTGTTTTGGTGGGAGGCCATGTTTGCACAGAGAAAACCTTTGAGAAAACAAAACAAAACAGCTGTCCTGACCTTGTTCCCCTTCAGGTTTGGGCCAGAACCGCTGAGTCATCAAAAGCACAGGTGCAGCTGAAACGCCTCTCTCCAGAGCGCACACAGCTTGGCTGAGGTTACAGTTTATTCCCTCATCCTTTGCTTGGTTAGAAGTAGGAGCAAGCCCGCTTGAATGCCCTGGTGTGCTCTGCAAATATGATTTCAGGCTTAAATGGTTGCTCATGCAAATTGGTGCAGGTCCAGTAGTTTCAATAGAGCCATTGGATTCAAATGAGGCTGCAACCATTTACATCAGCAGAGAGCTTGGGCCTGTGCCTTTCTGCATTTTCTGTACCAAAAGAAGTGGTTTTTGTAAGACCCCTAATTATTTAGTGGTCCACTGGAACCTGGAAGCCTTATTCATTCTGTCTTTCTTTATAAATGAAAGAGGAAAGTGAAGTACTTTTGAGTTGGATTACTTCTAGGTTTTGCTTACTGTGCTGACATCCAATTTTCTGTCTTGCTTCTGCACTCATCCACAAAGTCAATGTAGCATTGCCAGCTCTCATGATTATGTCACAGATCCCTTGATCCTTGATGATTTTCTTAATGCCACAGCTCCTTTAGGCATGTGATTAGAAGGGATTGCAGCTTTTGTTACAAAAAATTGCTTCTAGCCGTCAGAGTTGTGGAGAAAACCTTGAAAATGTATCCCAGCGACACCCCAAAGACCCAAATACATGAAGGCAAATAACAACAAACTCCAATATACATCTTTATACATCTTTCAAGCCAATCCAATGATTTGGGGAAATAAGTTTTCTTTGGATACTAAGAGCTGGCACTCAAGTCAGTGATCCTGGTTCTGATCTTGTTTACACCAGAGTGAACCTGTAGTAACTCCACAGGAATTAACTGGAATAAGTAACATAAAAATATGGCATGCATTCTTACATCTGAGTAAATATGGAATAACATTGCTTATGGCCGTGTACAGCAGGGCAGAGTGGCTTAGTGTGAAACCTGTGCCGCTTAAGTCACGGATGAACTTGGCCAAGACAACTGAGTGGAAGATCATGTTCATTGAGAGTTGCGCCCATGTGCCTGAGAGTAGATTTAGTAAGCTAGTACTGC
This sequence comes from Crocodylus porosus, assembly GCF_001723895.1. Lineage (NCBI taxonomy): Eukaryota > Metazoa > Chordata > Crocodylia > Crocodylidae > Crocodylus > Crocodylus porosus. The sequence goes on from NW_017728928.1 coordinate 16,957,328, forward strand.
AACTAGTTTGTAAACAGTGAGGAAGAGCAGAACAGCTGCAGTAAGAATCATTGGCTTTCCTTTGTGAATACCAAGGCATGTCAGGAGTTAAGAGATAGGAAATCCCATTCTGCCATTGTGTCAAGGATTCTGATAGATGTCTACTCCATTCACTGTCTAATTGTTGGGTCTCTGTCCTGCATAAGAACCACTTCCAATTGGCACTTGTGGAAACCTCTTAAAGACACAATTTCCCACAGTACTGTGTAAGATGGTTCACTGGGCGAGGGACAGAAGTTACACATGAACCAATTTAAGTGATCAGAAACTGGTTTAAACCTGTAACAGAACAGACGTTCAGTGCACACAAACCAGTTTGAAGATGGCTGAAACTGATTTGAGATAAACTTGGTTGAATGTAGTATCAGACTTCACTGATTGAGCTCAAATCGGTTTATGCAACTTCTGTCCCTGACCCCTTCCTGGTTTAAGTTAAACCACGGTCCCTCAGCATCCCAGTGTGCTCTGGAGCCAGAGTTGGGGTGAGGGCATAGCCAGATGCTGGCCCCCCTAAGGTGAAGGGGGTAGGGAAGAAGTTTATTCCCCCTACCTCCCCTGTCCCACCAGCATGACCCTACCAGGCATTTCTCCGCTCGCTGCTCCAGCGGCAGGGGTGTGGCCAGCCCTGGCAGTAGCCTTAAGAGAACTGGCCAGGGAATGGTTTAATTCCCTCCTCCCTGCCCCACCAGCATGGGCCTGGCCCAGGGTCTGCCTGGTGCTCCCCCCTCTTTGCTGCAGCAGTGGGGGTGGGGGATGTGACTAGACTCTGGCTGGCATGGCCCCCTGAGGCAGAAGGGGGGTTTATTCCCCCCTCCCCTTGGGGACCATGGCTAGGGTCTGCCAGCCTTGACTGCTGCCTCCACCGATTGCTCCCTGTGCAGGGTGAGTGGCAGAATAAGCTCCCTCCCTGCCCGCTCCACAAGATGCTTGAGGGACAGGGGGAAATAACCCCCCTTGCCTAAGGGGGCCATGCCCCTGCCGCTGGAGCGGTGAGGGGGCAGGCACCTCGATAAGGGCAGCAGCCCCTGTTATGTCTTCCTGGGAGTGCAAGCCTCTTCCTGGCGGCGGGGTGGGCTGTGCTGCAGGCAGGAGTGGGGTGGGCAGAGCTGCTACAGGCTGCATGGGGCAAGTGGTAGTGGCACTAGGGGAGGCTTGGGGGGCTATGGCCATCCCTCCATGAAGCTAAAACTGGCCAGAGTGAGCAGGCAATACCGCTCTGATTGTATTTTCAAAGATCTGCATCTGCAGAAATCAGGGTACTACAGCCAGGTGTCTTAAATAAGATAATGAGTTGGAGCATTGCATAAGCAAATTCAGGCTGATTTTCTTTGTATAAAATGTGGAATGAGCTGCCAGAGACAATCACCAATAAAGCAGGCTATTAAATCAGTTTAATGGGGAGCAGGATATAATTTTGGAGGAGAAAGAAACCAGGAGGTCCAGCTGTGAGCTAGAATTTTTTGCAGTTGAGATGAAGTAATGTGATCAAAAAAATGTACCTCTGCAAATGATGTCTGATATTGGGTCTCTTCAAGGGCTTTCTTCCCCTGGCTCTGGAGTTGAAACGTTTTTTATAGTTACGCAGTCAGCCTGCAGAACCTGTTCATGAGAGTTACACCCATGTGCTTGACAGTAGATTTAGTAAGTTAGTGCTGATTGCCCTGTTTTCCTTCTGCTTTCTACCTCATCTCTATTGACAGCAGTAAATGGGAGAGATCTGGGGTATGACTTCAGGGTCCTTTGATCAGCCTGGAGCAGGATTTCCACTGACAGAGGAAGTGGGGAGTGCAGAATGTCTCATGAATCAGTGATCACACTTTATCTGGACACTGAGATGAACATGCCTGAGACAGACCAGAACACAGCTGAATTTATACTGCAGTGGTTCTTTTTTATACTACTTAACTAGGCAGTCAAGAATGGGAAGACATGCAGAAGCTTATTTGCATTTATTAGGTCAGCCCAATGCTGGGAGTGGAGTGAGGATATTCTGCATGGGTGGGTGTCTTAAGGACAATTGCCTTTGGGAGCAGCAAACCCTCTCTGAGTATCCTGATGTCCATGCACAGGTTGCATTGTCTGTAAAGATTTTTCTTTCTTGGTGCACACAAATCCAGGCTAATGAAGAGAAATGTCCAGGCTCTGATGCTGTCACCTCATTATCCTCTTTGAGGTGCTGTGAGTTTTGGAAGTACTTGGAAGGAGCAGTCCATGCCTTAGCTGAGTGTCACAGTTGCAGCAGATCCTGGGTCTGTTCTGGGATGTGTGCTAGTGGAGGGAAAGGCTTTTTGTACCTTATATAAGGAGGTTAAAGATGATCTTGATCCATAGAAGTAAATGTGTGTGGGCATTAGTCTATTTTCAATGCCCTTTCAGATCCCACTGGCAGTGGAAGACAATAAACAGCAGGAAGATTTTTATTTGTTTATGCAGAAAAGGTTGGGCACAGTTGGGGGAACAGCCTTGAGCAATATGGATTTTGGCTTGCTTGCTGTTTCTAAAAAGAAATTATATTTAAGAAAAGGACCCAAAAGAGCAAGGTGGTCAAACTCACTTAATTTACTGACTGAAATCAGTCAAAAGGACATATAATTAAAGGTTGCCAAGCCAAAAGGGGTGCAGGAGCAGTTGCAGTTATAGGATGGAGGCAGCTCCACATAATTTTTAATACATCTATATTTATCCTACACTTGTTTATAGCAAAAATGTTATGCAAAATTTAGCCAACCTGCAACTTCTTATCTGATAAGCAGAAGTGCAGAACATGTGCTTCATCTGTGACCACCACAAAAATCTTACCAAGCAAATTTCAAGATGTTTTGAAATTTAACAGATTTTGCAAGCCTAATGTCATACAAAGTTCAGCTGTGGCTCAAATACTCAAGCATCATACGACTTTTGTTCACAACTTAGTGTAAGTATGGAGCAAGCCTTTATCATTCTGAATGTATGAATACTAAAATTTAATACCCCTCTCTCTCCCTCTCCCTCTGTGTGTACACACACACACATAATTGTTAACATAAAAGTACATGATCCTAATAATACCTATAGAATTGGCTAACAAATTTCTCACCCCATTTTTTCTTCTGAGCTTTTGTTTGTCAAAAATATGGATTTCTTTATAGAATGTTTTGGTGACTAGAAAGGATTTTTGTGGGTAGTATCTTTTGGACCAAGCGTACATCAATGTTTAGTCCTCTGTTCTTAGTGTTCATCTGGCTTCTGAATTTTTGTTCCTACGGTCACCTTTTGAAGGTGTTTTGTACATTTTCCTCGATTTGGAGACTGGACATTTTTTCTAATGGACTTCTCTGTCAAATTAATTTAGACTGAAAGGCTAAAACCTCCAAACATGTCCACTAAGTGTGGATACCAAGGGTGGATCTGCAGGGCGAGGGTGGCATTCAGTGGTGCAGCTTTGATTTCTGCTCCACCCAAACTGTAAAACCAGCTGCCTGGAAGGGGCAGCAGCATTACTATTCAGGCAGTGCTGAGAGAGTCAACTAACTTCATGGCTCATTATCAACTCCCTGATTCCTGCTAATCTCTCTCACTCCACAGGTGTTAATAACCCTTTATCTTTTTTAAGGGTCTTGGTATTCTACTATTCAAACTATTTTTTCTTCTGCAATTTTGCTGTCTATTAGCTATTTCTGGTAATGCCTCTCTTCTGTTCCACAGCCCTGTAAACTGGTTTCAGCTCTAGCTAAAAACCTTACTTCAGGTGTAGTAATATTACTGGGTGTAAAAATGATTGACAATGAAGTATTGGCAGTACTGCCAAGATGCTCAAGAAGGCTACATTTTGTTTTAAGAATCTGAATAAGAGATGTAGACTTAACTATAATGCCGATGGGACTAATGACAATATCTTTTGACTGTTTTCATTATTTTTTGCCAAATTTGTGGGTTTTTTAACTTTATATATAATCCATCAAATTTGTGTACATTTCAGTAGTTATATTTGTTTTTGCTTTGATATTAAACTGAAGAATACAATGCCCTACTTTCTTAGCATATTAGTAAAGCATTAGTTTCTCTTTAACTGAAGAAATATATGTTGTGTTTTATGGTTTGATGTGCCACACCATCTGCATCCCTCATATCAAAATCTTTGATCCGCCAATGGTAGTTAGTACCTTTGTTTTTAAATGACATATTGTGCCCGAGTCTCCATTGAGAGACCCTTTGTGAAGTTGGTTTTACCTATGCAGATTGAGTGTAAAGTAGGTTAAAAATCGTATCAGATCCAGAATGGCTGCATTTTACTGCTACTTAGTTCACACAGGAGTAAATGATAGATCAAGTGATATGGCCATGTCAGTTGTGTTGAGTTGCATCTTGAGTCTGCACACTGGAAAGTCAGAGAGATTCCCAAAATAGCATATAACCATTCAATTTTTTTTAGCTCTCTGGCAGTGAGGGACAAGGAGAAAATATTGAGTTTGCCTGTAAAAGTTCTTATAGGAAATTTCAAACTTGAATGGGATGAAAGTAAAAATTTGACAAGTGGACACTAATGGAAAAAAGCAAGGGAGAAATACTTGCTTTGAATTCTTTTTTAGAGAGAATCTGAGACACCTGGATTTGGATAATCTAAATGATGAAAGGAGTCAGAAAAACAGTAGACAGCTTTGCCATATTTTAGTGCCTGTGCTGTTTCTTAACATGCACAAATCACTCTCCGATTTTTCTATGAAATCTACTCAAGCTGAACCTTGAGCTTAGAAGTTGAAAAAACATCAGAGCACTCAAGTTTCCTACCAGTGGGCCTGTCTGGACTGCAACCACTGTTGCTAGCCCAGGGGACATCAAAGACTGTACCCAATCCTGCCCTTCCAATGCCTCTGATGCCACTTTTGTTAGGGGCAGTTTCCTTCCACCGTTTTAGCTGGCTGACATGTTCACTGGCTTGTTAGATGCCACAATTACAGAAAATGCCCTCTAATCCCATCCCATCTTCTGCTACAGAAAAGACTTCAAACCACAAGTCAGTCATGGACAGGTTTCCCAGACAGACGCCTGCATTCTGTCAAACAGCCTTCTGCTCTATGCTATTGCCTACACTCCATCTGCCAGCACATGCAGTAGCTGTTTTCTTCCCTCTCTGGATTCCCCACCATGCTGGTATTTTAGGATCGTAGGGAGGTTACACTGTAATAACTGCCCTACATGGCAGCAGGAAAAATCAGAACTATCCCAGGAAACTTGCAGTTATTCTTTCATGTTTTGACATTCTCTAACAAGAACCTTGGTGGAGACAGCTAGACAGACACACCAATGGCGTGACTAAGGAAAACATGTTTAAGGATTTACCGTAAAAGTCACCACCGATACAGACAAGGCCTTGATTGTGCTGGACAGAGGTGAACAATGAGGATCTGTGCTCTGTTCCAGGAGCCACAATTCCTTAGCTCCCTGCATTATTTTTAGCAGTTTTGCACAATCCTGTTCTTTTTTAAATCAATGCATGTACTTCCATCCCCATAGCCTCTTGCTCTGCTGTTGTTTTTAAAGAAGTTAAGGGAAGAAATTTCAGTGGCTCTTGTTGAAAGGAAGGGCCTTTTGGACCTTAATTTCAGAATTGTGCACTACGTTCAGTGAATAAATCCCAGTTTCTGAGCTCTCCTGGAACATGCCCTCTGTTGTGAATTGTCCTCCGTCACAGATTCCACAACACGCTACCTTCCACATGCCTTTCTCTATGTTTTTGAAGCTGCAAGATCCAGTATTTTCATCTGCTTTTCATTTCCTTGGATGCTGCTGAGGCATCAACTTATTTTTATGGTGAGCCTGCTGTTGCAAGGGAGGGGTTTAGTTTGTTGCATAGAGTTTTCCTTTCTTATGAGATGAGGAAGATCATAAGAACTGGCTATATGGAAGGTGTAAAAAATCTGTCCCTCCTAAGGAATCTCATTAGATATGGCCAAGCCCTGGTGTGGTAAAATAAATCATTTACATAAACCAAAATGCCCCTGAGCTTCACATCATTCTCATATCTATGACACTGGTGTTGTCTGAGCTACAGTATCTGAATGTCACCCAGGCTTTGATGTGTAGACTCACAACCTCCTTGTGAAGCAAGAAAGTCCTGTTATCTCCTTTGTCAGATGGGCAGTTGAAGCAAAGAGAGTACATGGCTTGTGCAAAGTCACCCAGGAGAAGTCTGGCAAAGCAGTGGCTTGAATGTAGTTTTACCACAGTCCCAAGTTAATGCTCTAACCACTGGACCATTCTTCCTTCTTAGTTCCCATCTTCTCTGTAAAACTACTGTTGGTTTGCACATTATATTTTTTCTGTTTTTTTATGTCTGTTTGGATTATTAGTTTCTCACTTGCTCAGGCAGACAGATTAGATGATAGTTTCTCCTTTATTTCCCATATGCATTTTCCTTCTATATTTAATATATATATATAATTGTATTAATTCTTGATCTAGTATTTTCAAACTGCTACAAGGATCTGCAATCATGGACTCAAAGCCACTTGGGAAAGCATAGTGGTTTAAGAATCAGCGTTTGGACCCCCTTCAATAGTGGTGCTCAACCTTTTGGCCCTGCAGGCCAGATGAATGGTGCGGGGCCAGATCATGAACAGGATCCAGCACTTGGGGCTGGTCCACAGGTGTAATTCAGCATCCTGTCCCATCCACACATGCTGTTCTGACACCACACATGTCCTATTTGTGTGCTGGATCTAGCTGCTTGCCAGCTTGTCCCTTGAATGCTGAATCTGGCTATGTGCTGATGACCCTACATGCTTGATTTGGTCACATGCTGGCCTGACTCACTGTATAGCCCAATTCCATGGGCTGGATTTTGTTGTGCGCTGGCTCCATTGCACACCAGCACAGTTTAGTGCACAGGGGCACATCATCCAGCCTGTGGGATTCCCCATGGGTCTAGCAGTTTGGCAGCAATAGAGCTGCAATTAACAGTACGGCTGGTTCCTTGCTGTCAAATTTTCAGACCTGTGGGGAGACCAACAGGCTGCATGACCTGGCTTTATGGGCTAGATCTGGCCTCTGGGCTGGAAGCTGAGCACCCTTGCCCTAGAAGCACAGGAAGATTGGCTTGGCCCCTGCATGCTTCCATTTGGGCTGATTCTGTCCTCTAGTGCACTACCGTTCTCTCACTACAGATAACATGAGTTTTGTCATTGGCTGTAATGGAAGCTAATAGCAGGTCAAAATCTGTATTTATTCCACTGGTGTCAGTAGAGTCACCCCAGTTACGCCTTAAGATCTGGGGCTATTGAGCTCCTGGCAGTTCACTGCATGCAGGTCTTTTGAGGGAGACCTTCTGCACTAATGTCCTGTGTTTGGGGCATGACATTAAAAGCTCCCTGAAGATTTTCATGTGTGTTTGCCTTTTGCCCGAGGCTGAAATTTCACTTTTCCTTTATTATTGGCTCTATGTTAAGTGCCAGCAATCATTTGGATGGTAATTATCACCCAGAACTTGCATTTCAGCAGTTTTGTTGTGCATACCTTCTAGAATGCCTTGAGGTTTTTTGGCTGACTGGTACTCTTGCCCAGTTTGACTAAAATGGCTAATAAAAAACTCGGGGTCTTGCAGGTTGTTCCAATTAGGAGAAACTGGAGATGGAATCAGAGTTGTTTTTTTGAGAGAGAGTTCTGTTTATCTGCAAGAAAATACAAAGTCCTGTTTTCCTGAACACTTGAAGAATCAAGGCAATTTCCTTCCTTGCAGCGTTGTCTCTCTTAGCCAGGATTTTGACATAAATACATGCTCATTAGGCTTCTTCTGAACCATACTCCTTCTTTTGAGTTGAAACTTATGGCTTCAACCTGGGCAGTGTCTTCACCTATATGCTATCCAAAGCAAGAACAGGCATAGCCCTTCTAGCCAGATCATTGAACTCCTGAGTGGATTGGTATATCCCTTTGATTTTGGCGCAGTGACATGCCCATCTCTTGGATTAATGCACTGCTCTCTGTTTTCATTAAGCAGGACCTCTCACAGATATTTTACATGTAGTACAGTGGCTATACATACTGGCTTCAATGAGATTTAACCTACCTTGTAACAGAAGTACATAGATATCTGTGTATTAAAATATGTCTTACAGACAACTTTGGTACTTGTACTGCATTGCCCTTCTTTCGGGAACAGAACATGTTGTCCTATAACTTGAACTGTCACTGAAGAGTAGTAGGAGGCAATATTAATAAATTCCACATACTGCTTTAATATCGTCTGGCCATGAAACAATTTACACTCTAACCAGATTGCATTATGTTAAACAAACATGGAGGCTCCCCTTTCTAGTGAGAGCTGAGCCCATTAATAACACTGTTTATAATGTGCTTATTTGCTGATTTGGAGGTCAAGCATGTTCCACATTCCTAGTGCTCAAGGGGGGCTCACTTAGCAGGGATACTGCTTTACATTGGATGCATCTCCTTTTCTTACAAACCACATCTACATTTTCCAGAGAAATGTTTATGGCTTGGAGGTCGCTGACATAATTTTAAACATCTGCCTGAGCTCAGAAAGGGGAAGATTTTAATTGTGTTCTTTATGGCCTCTTTAAGTTTTGCTTATTTTTTTACACTCTGTGATTCATGTGTTGCACTTTTGCTTACTTCAGGCATCTTAAAATGTACAAACAGCAATTATTTCAGATTCAGTGAATGTAAACAATGCAGCACCTGCCACTCACATGCTGTCACTTGGCTTTTAAAACAGACCCTGGAAATTAATTTTAGTGCTCACAAAAAGTGTCAGTGCGGTGACAGCCCAGACGATGGGGATTTTGTATTTACCTCCTGAAGAAGCACAGGCGAACCAGTGAAAGGCCAAGCTTTCCACAAGCCGTCTTCTCGACCACCCACCAGCATGCTTCATGCCTGTTCTGGAAGGACCAGCTGGAAGGCTCTGGGGGCATTCAGTTTCTGTGACTTTTGGGGGAGGAGATTTTCCACTCTTTCACCAGCAGTGTATATTCCATTCAACACCTGGAACTCTAGTATGGAAAAGGCACTGGCATGCACTTTATTACTAAATCAACTTTATGTGCTCTGAATGTATGTATATTAAACTAGGATCTGCGTTGTAGCCTTGGCTTTTTGAGGGTGTGATTCAGTGGAAAGAGACAGCAGCTGCTCAAGGATGATTTTGTCTCCCTTTGTGATTCCAGAAGTTGACAACTGGGGGGTGTTTTGAAAATGCTGATTAGCTGAAATTAATTAAGGTCACATCTACACTGCTTTTTAGGGTTAATCTCAAACAGTCTGAGTCACTTGATGCAACTGCATAAATCACCCCTCTATACTACACCTAGAGGCTAGTACCAACCTGTCCACATTATGCTTCTTATTTCTTGAAAACAGCACCAAGATGTGTTGCAGGGTCCCTTGTGGAGCCCTTCTAGGAATCTGTCTACACACTACTTGCCCCCACTTCCAAGCTTGTCTCTCCTTGCTGGCAGTAGAGAGGGGAAGTAGAACATAAGGGCTAGTAGACAGGAGCCTGGGATTGTGGGATTGATGCTGACCTTTTTTTGAGGTCTGCACTCCCTGCTAAATTCCAACACATTTTAGGGAGAGGTGGGCCAGGAAACAAATGAAGATGTGGTTGACCTCATATGTGAAAGTCCAGAAGAGCTTTCAGTTTCAGTTTGATCTTGTTCTGGGAATAGAGCATTGTAGTTTAGAGCCTAGAGAGTATTGGCCTTAAAATTGACCCTAAGTATGAATGTAGATGTAACCCAGGTGGTGGCCCAATAGTTGCCACCGCTGCCCAAATATCAGGGATGGTGTGGTGAGAGTGGGGCAGGGCTTCTGGCCGCTCCAATTTACTTTCCAGCCAGCCCCTGCTGCCCACAGAGCAGCCCGTGGTCCCCAGAAGGTTTAACATTTAACTGATTTAACTATTTACACTTTATTTACAAAACAAGAATAATAGGAAAGGTTATTTACAAGTGATCTTAAATGGCAAGAATCACAAAGCAAACCAGAATGCATTAGTCAGCCCTTGACTCAAGGACCACAGGTAGGGGAACTGGCAGCTTTCAGCCACTGCTGAGATGCTACAGCAAGGAAGCAGGCTCCAACAGGCTTCCCAATAAGCAACAGACTGCAACAGCGTAGGCTTTTCTGGTCTGCTGCAATCAAATTGTATCAAACCCCAACCCTCCAAAAGAGGCTGAAGGGTGACCCTCCGTGGCAACCAAAAGGCAAGCAACAGAGTAGGCTCCTGCAGCAATCAGCTTGACCCAAGCACAAACCTCAGGGACTGTTAAGTCAGAGCAATGAAACGCTTTAAATGGCAAAAAGGCAACTTCCACACACAGCTGTAGTGTCAAATTTCCAAAAGAGCTCAGGGTCACATTTTCAAGTGCTAAGTACCGTCGCTCAAGGCCAGATCAGCAAAAGGGGCCAAACACCTGATGCTGGTCTCTAATTGGAAGCTGAGCTGTTTTGGAAATCTGGCTCCAAGATTGGGTTCTGATTTATATTTCTAAATTCTGTCATTAAAGTCTAGAAAGTTAACTCAAAGGTCATGGCCACAGGAGAACCAGACACACTATGTTCGACCTTGGCACAACTTGATTGTGGCAAAAATTCACAAAGTCTTTTTTGTAATTAAAGAAGAAGAAAACATGAGGCACAACATTTTAAGCATTCAAAATTCTTTTTGAATATTTTTAATGTTATACTATCATATGGAATTATAAGAAGTCAAATAAAGACACTTTTTTACAGAAAAGTTGTTTGAAATAATGTCAAATGTACTTCACTGCCCTTGGTGTCCAGTTCAGTCGAGCTGCAGTGGTATAGAACTAATTTTGCACTGGAGACCCCAGGTAAGGAGTTAAACAAAAGCTTGTGTGGTTATCTTATGCTGAAGTCTGAGCTACTGCAGCTTTCTGAAAATTAAAAAAAAATTTAAAGCCATTTTGTCCCATTTTGATTAACTCATCCCTTTCTGAGTTGGGTTTGTGGAGGCGCTGGAATGATTGACAACTCACACCTACTTTTGTTATAAAAGGTGCTGTTGATAACTCCACATTGGCTTACTAATACCTCTGCAGATATTCTCTGTCTTCCAAATACCCTTTTGTTTTGCTCCCTGCAATTGTTTATTTTATGGTGCAGACTATATTGTTAGGACACCATTGTAGTCCAATATTTTACTTGGCAGACCCATTCAGTCACAAGCTCAACCCCAGAGTTTCCCATTGCTAACAGTCTGTAAAACCTAAGCATTCTCTTACCATATGGTAAGGACTTATGGGTAAAAGAGGAAGATTAGCAAAGAGGTGATCTCACAGTCACTTATGCTTTTTATGCCGCCTGTGTGATAATGTAGTGATTACCGCTTCAAGGGCTGAGAGCTGATTATCAAGAATCTTCTCCAATGCCAACCGCTGTAAAATGCTAGATAACTGCTGATCTGTTTTATAGGAAGCTTGATGGAAAGCCATCTGACATTTGCAATTAAAACCTATTCTCTATCTAATTTATATTCTGTTGTGAAATGCACATGTGTGTGTGCATGCATGCTTACACTTGCATCCACACATACCAGCTTATTATTCTAGAGGCTTAGGGGGGAAGGTGGGACTGCATCAGAGTGGTGGGCTGCATAAATTAGTTTGATACTATGCGGCACTTCATTTTTTTATTACAAAAATACCTGGAAGTGTTGGTCTAAAACATTCTGGACCAACTTACCCAGACCTGATGGTATGACAGGGCTCAGCTGACAGTGCTCAGTATGCATCTGTAAAGATGACATCAGGGGGCTCTTGGTCAATGTGGTAGTCCTTTTGGGTACATGGAAGTAGACTTTAGGCTGCTCTGATCTGTGCTGGCTGCCCAGGGCCCACTGCAGTAGCTGAGCATCAAGCTGGGTGTAGAAATGCCTCAGTCAGGCTCTCTTTTTCTTGCCTGGCCTTCTGTTCAGAGTTCGATGGCATGGAAGTTGTCATTGTGTCTCAAGGCACTTGGGATTTTCCTTACCCTGGGATCCATTATCTGCTTTGCTGCTTTGCACCATGCATCATCATTCATGAGGATGATTATGTTCCATAGCTATCATATACACCCCAGTTGCATCACTGTGGTACCTTTCAACAGCACTTAGCTCCTGTAAACATATGAAAATACACATCCATGCTGCACTGTCGGACGCCCCAACCTTCCCAAGGGCACTGCTAATCACATTCTGTTTCTACTCTGGCTGCCTCTCTTTCCTGCTGCACAGGGCTGGTAATTGTGCTCACAGAATGAGCCCCATCCCCCAGTGGCTTATGCTGGAAGAAACTCTCCATCACTGTGCTATGGGGCAGATAGTCCCCTTGTTAGTAAGAAATCTTGAAAATGCTGCATGGAAGGGCTACTTTTGGGGAATTGAGTAGGGCTGAGTCAAGCCAGTGTTGTAAGGCCTGAGGATTAGCATTTAAGCCAATCAATAGCAGATCAGATTTCCAATTACTTAGAAGTAATTCATTCCAGCTCATAGCTTTTGCTGGAGAGAAGTGGGACCTATCACTGAGTTGCCATAGAGGGAGGGGTGGGTTGTACTGCATCCCTGGAGAATATTCAGGGTTATTTTGGCAGAGTACAATGGAAAAAGCATAGACCACGGCTGCCTTAACAACTCTTGGCCATGTGGATAAAGAAGTTTGCCTCCAGCCGTGCCAGACCCCTTTGCCTTCATTAGCACAAACATCAGCCTAGAGCTAAAAAAACTCAAGCTTCTTTTTCTGGCTGCTCCCTGTTCTACAATGCACATTGATTGGAACATCCCCCAGACTCTGGTGGCAGTGAAATAGAAGAAAATGGCACAAATTGCACGTCATGTTATATCTGGTTGGAATTTCAGCACCCCAGGGTCAACTGTAAATTATCCCCAAAGGACTGGTTTTGTTTATACATTAGATGATTTGGCTCCCAACCATCAGATTTGCCAAGTAATATAAATCTACAGACATTTGTTTTTGGCGGAGAATGCTCCCCACTTTGAAATCAAGAAAAGTTATTTTCCCAGAGCTAAGGTCAGCAGCTGTAGTGAAATAATGAGATAAAAAATAGCTTGTATTGCTTTTTACATGATTTTTTAGTGCATTGAAAGAATTATCTGCAACTGTCCTCCTTGACAGCCCAGCCTGCTCCTTTGCGCCCAGGCATAGGCAAAGATGGCACTATTCTCCAATTCATCTGTAGTTTCCACTAAAGGTGAACCTCCCCAGGGAGCTACATGTCTAGCATCCTGGATAGATTCCCTTATCTTCCCCTTCAGCTTTCTGAACAAGCCTTTAGAATAAGCAAAGCTGAGTTAGCCACAAAAAAGCTATGCCAAGAGTGTCATCAACCTGGTGCACAATATGAGGCCTCCATTCCAGATGAATACATTTGCTCATGCATCCCAGAAGTCACCATGGGGACAAAGCAGAGTTCGAGGGTCAACCTGAGCTTTATACCCACTGATTACCGCTGACCTGAAAATCTGCTCACTTCTAAGCTTGAGCACATCTGACTGCCTGTGAGAAGGGTACCTACCTACTTATTGCCACTGTCTCTCAGCTAGTAGCAGGCTTGAGATTGCAAGTACTTCTCCTTCCAATTTTGAAGCCTCCTTGAGGGGAGCTGTGTGTGCTATTTGACTGGAGGGGATGCATTTAGAAAGCTGAGGGAACAGCAGATCCTGTGAGCTTGGCTGCAGAGCAGAGGCCTTTGTTTGGTGTTTTTCTGTGGACTACAAAGTTCAAAGAGTGTAATGGGTTGAGGCTTCATGTTTCGTTCAGGCACAATATCAATTCCTTGGCTGGAGGGTTGTGGGGTTATGCAAATCTAATGAGATTTGCAGACTACAAATAGACTGAAGTGTTTGTTGTGAGATCCTGGGTAGAGATGGGCATGCAATGATTTTCCCATCCAGTGAGAATATGCAGCACTTCAGAAATTTGTATTTTTTCAAGAAGGCAAAGGATAAACATGTTGGCAAGCTGTTTGGATCCATCCAAATATTTCTCTCCAATCATTTCATTTAGCTTTGATTTCTACTTTTGTTCTAAACATTAACTTACATTTCTAAGTGGCAAGTCATTTCACGCTGAAGTTTCGTCATTTTCATTTTAAATGTGTCAAAACAGGACCTATTCGGAATTTCAAATCATTTTCTTTCTAGAAATATTTTGAAAAGGGACATTAATCAAACCCACACTTTCCTCTTCTTTGTTTGTTTGGTTTTGTTTCAATACACTGCCATTTATGGGAGAAAGGCTGCAACATGTTATTGAGACAGTCTCAATCAGCCTACTCCTGGGTCCAAGCTGGGTTACTCTGGGTACTATTACACTGCATTTAGGCCTGACCACAAGCCACTAAACCAGCTGAACCAGCCCCTGGGTAATACAGTCATCATGGACTTGCCCTACAGCTTCCCTACGCAGGGCCTAGAGAAGATGTGTAATTGGGAGGGGTGGCAGAGACGGGAGCTCTGGGGGTGGTGTCCATTACTTTAGACCATGAACATTAACTTAAGCTGCTCCAAAGGGTAAAATATAAGGGACAGGACAAGTGAGCCCAACTTTTCCTTCTCTGCTAGCACTGAAGAATTGCTCCCTGGATCCTGAAGCCGTCCCCGCCCCCCCAATCCCATTTAGTCAATTTAGGCCCTGGGCTGCTCTAACCAGTAGTGTAACGATGGGTGGGCAAGTGAGGCACAAGCCCCAGGCACCTCCTAAGGATGGCACTGGAATGGATCTGGGGAGGGTTCCTCAACTTCCCATCCCTTGTCCTCTACTCCCGGCCACTTCCCCTCACCTTGCACCTTCCCTGCAGTGGCTCCAGTTCCAGTTTTAGCTCCAGCTCCAGCAGCAGAGGGGACAGAGCAGCAGTGGTGGTCCAAGGTGCCTTGGGGTGTGGTGGCACATGGTACAAGAGCACTGGCCAGGGGTTGCTGCTGTGGGGGGAGATGTGATCTCCTTTTTTGCTGCCAAAAATTGGTGTTTAAATAGCTACTTGACATACTTGTTGGCTGAAAAAGGAAGTGACAGCTTTCCCCTGCTGGTTCTGAGGGCTGGAATACTCTGACTTCAGCGCTTTCTTTGTGCTCTGGGCTTCTCCTACACTTTTGAATGAATTTAGCGTACAAGAAAGTAAAACAAAAAGTACTGACTACCGACAGGCACGTCACAACGGGTTTTTATGCATGCTTCTCACAGCTCTCTGAGCATACTCAAGCCTCTTATGATTATAATTATATATTTATATTCTGCTCGGGTCATGGACCAGGAACAACCTCTTGGCTGATGTGCTGTACTGCAGAACAAAAATACAGCCCCTGCCTTGAGCATCTCTAAATAATAATGTAGACTTGAAAAGCCTCCTAGTAGCCTTGATCTTAAATATCTCTTGAATAGGAGCTGTGAGGTGTTCGATGTCCTCCTGTCACAGAGCTGAGCTCAAATCTTGTGATTAGTTTGTGATATTTCTGGAAACAGATAGCCACACAAATGAAAGGGAGTTGAGGACTGTGTCAAATAGTGTGAAGTGATATAGCCAACAAATAATATTTTGCGAGCCACAGAAAAAACAGAGAGAGCGAGAGAGAGAGCAAGAGGCAATCCAGAGAGGATTGTCTGTTGATTGTAATCACATTTTTGAGTTCCGGGCTGGCGTGTCTTTTTTTTCCCCCAGGATGCATAGGTCAATATTGAAGCTGTCTTTTGTAATCTTTAATTTGATTAATGCATTTCCCCCTCTAACTGCCTTAGTGCCGGGTTACATTTCATGGGTAAACAATGGATCTATTTTGTTCTCACCTACCCTGTTGAAAATCAGTCAGTGAAGTTACCTCTATGTAAAAGCTTAGTGAGTTAGAGAAAAAGGAGGGTCTAGGGGTTAGAGTACTCGCTTGGCCTTTTGAGACCGCAGTTCAACCTGCTCTGCCACATGCTTCCTGTGTGACCTTGGGCAAATTATATAGGGGCCAATTCCCATGTCACCCTCATGCACTGAAGTGGCACTTATGTTGCTCTGTAACTGCAGTTTTCATTCTGATTTTAAGACTCCATGTCCACCTGTGTTGGACTAGGATTGCCTGAGTACACATGAACTTGCTGGAAACAGAGTGGAGGAGTCCCACCCACCTTTTTTGCCAAAGAGCCGCATGGCTAAGCTAACTGCCAAGCAAGTAGTAAACCCAAGTTCTAGGTCCTCCCCTCACTTGTATGGGGTTGAATCTGGATGTCCCCTTAATCACCAGTGTATTCTAATTACCAGGCATTGCCTGGGGTACCCTTCAGCTTTCCTCTTAAATGTGGCCCCCTGGGCAGCCAAGAGGGGAAGATATGTTGGGCCAGGAGGAAGCAAGCAAATTGGGAGGAGCTTGGCTCTGTCAAATGGACACTGCCCTAACAAACAAGGGGCACTGGGTCCTTGCCCCAGCCTTTCCTTTAAGGCAAAGGGCAGGAACACAGGGCTTATGGGCCAGATCCTTCCTGTGAAGCCAGATGGCTTTGCCTATGTCTATGCAGGGGCCAGGCAACAAGGACCTGCACTAGGGCTGGAAACTGCATCCTTGACTCCACTGCTTCGCCCTGACCCCTTCCCCTGCCTGCTCTTTCTGCACTTTAGGCTTTCTGCACTTTAATATTTGTTGGCTAAAATGGATCAACAGCAGTGGGAAATATTGTGGAGAAGTAGAAGATGTAGGTTCAAACCTGACTGGAGGGGTTGGGGGGTTACACAAGGAGCATCCCCTTTCCCAGGGGATCCTGATGACTGACAGACTTTCCTCTCCTTTGCCAGGGAAGGGACCAGGCTGATGATGATCAGCTGGCTGCTGGTGAAAAGCAACAACTCCCAAAGAGCCACCTGTCACCTGTGAAGGTGGTGGGGGTGCGCAGAACAGCTCTCTTTGCCCCTGCCACTCCTGGTAGTGCCACTGCCACTTCCGAAACTCCAGGACTTGCAGTGGTTGTGGATATTCCTTAACCCGAACCTTCCTCCTGGCTTTGCTGATCAGCGGAGCTGGACGGGTGCGGGGCCCCTGGGTTCAACAGAACAGCAGTTCTGCCGACTGACATGGCCCTAACAAAACGGCTCCCGAGGG
Organism: Crocodylus porosus; assembly: GCF_001723895.1. Taxonomy (NCBI): domain Eukaryota; kingdom Metazoa; phylum Chordata; order Crocodylia; family Crocodylidae; genus Crocodylus; species Crocodylus porosus. The sequence goes on from NW_017728928.1 coordinate 16,974,459, forward strand.
AATTGCTGCCACTGCTTTACCAAAGTTCCCCTTTGAAAGAAGTACTGTTCTGTAGCACTTTTGTCCATTTTGTAGCTCTGCAGACAGCTTGAAGGGCTGTATGCTCACTTTCTGTAGCACTACAAAGGTATATTTGATGCTATAAATGTAACTCTCATCCATGGCCTAGGCTTCCCATTCATTGTGCAAATGCAATAACCAACAGGCTAGTGGGCTAAAAGGTAGAAACTGCCACTCATGATCTTGTGTCAAGCAGCTGCTGGTTATGGTTCTTTTCCAATCCAACTTTTGGGGACTTTTGTGTGTAGCTGGGCAATTATATTCTACCTGAGAAGCTGTAAAGCTATTATTCAGCCTTCAAACATGCAGAGAAGGCAAGCACAGGGCGAGCTCAGCTACACAAGTGGAAGTGGGAATAAGTCTCTGCATAAGTGCCAAAAATTAGACTTATGCAGCCACGTAATGGATATTTGGAAGCATACAGGTCAAATAAGTATTGACCCTTACTGTCTGTGCTTCAGTTCCTCATCAGTAAAATAGGAATAGTAATTCCTATCTCAATGGGTGTTGTGAGGTACTCAGACTAAGGTAAACGGGGTCATATACATATCTTAGAGGAACAGGCCTATTTTTCTGAAATGGCCAGATCTTCAGTTGGTGTAAAGCAGTGTCCTTCCATTGAAGTCAATGGGAAAGATCCAGTTTTACATCAGCTTGTAATATGGTCCCAAACTGGAATTTTATGTTTAGCTATTCAGTTTCATAGCATATTATGGTCACATAGCTCTAGCTTCCTGAATCTCCTCCCCAAGAAGTATCTGATGAGCTGAAACATCATTTTTCAATTTAGCACATAATAAAGCTTCATCTTCAAAGCACTTTGAAAGCACTGGCTGAGAAAACTTCCAAGTAACCCCCTGGGAAGCAGGCAAGTCTGATCCTCATTCTGCATTGGGGGAAACCCATGCAAAGAGGTTAAGGTCAAGCCTTTGAAGAGCAGTCTCTAATTATAGGTGCTTCCATTTTTTGGCTCTGAGCACCTGTCACTCCAGATGCACTTAGTGAGATCTGTGGGTTCCTAGCACCTTTGAATATCAGGCCCGAGTGTGACTCATGACAAACCGAGGCCACCATAGTCACAGGCCATTTCTGAAATTTTGGTTTGATTATTAGTGTCAGCTGAAGAGAGACCAAAGAACAAGCGAGCTTGGGCTGGTGGAGGGCTGGACTGAGATACTCTGTGGTAGAACAGTGAAGGGGGAGGCAGTAGATCAGCAGTTGTGTGTCCTCATTGCAGTCAGTGATATCAATTACTTAGCCCAAGGAATCCCCACTTCACCTCAAACTCATTTAAAAAAAATATAAAAACATTTGGAGGAAAGGGTTGGATAAGGAGTTTAAAAAAAAGCTTGTGGAAACTGATCGGTTCCTTTTTGCTTACATGTCAAATTTCCACATATCAGATTGGCCTGAGGGAAAATGTGCTAAGTAGTTCTCCGCTGTTGTGCACCTTATGCAGTCATTTGTGCCACGGCAAGGTGGGTGTAAAGTGCTTCTATCCTGTTCTCATGACATTTCACACTCATGGTGCACTGGTAAATGTGGCAGGGGGAAATGGTTCATCTAGCTCACAGAGAAAGCTACATATTCTAGAATAGCTCAAAGCAATAATATATACTTTACTCCCCATGGCTCACTCCCTAAATATCCATGGAGAGGGTTCCATAGTTTGTGCAAGTACTGTCATCAAGTCATGCACAAATGACTTTGGTAAATACTTAGGAAAAGAGGCTCTGTTTTTCTATTTTTACAGACTAGTGACACAGGGATTTGTTTAAGAGAGTGAGCAGGATACAACTTTTCCAAATATTGGGCGAGGAATCTACACGGCTTGCTCATTTCAGTCCACCTAAGGTGTGCTTATTTACAGACAAACAGAGTCCAAAAGGAGCAGGTCAGTGGAGTCCTTTCATTTCAAATATCAAAGACAAAGACAGAAAGTGATCTGCAACCCACAGGGTGCAGCGCCTTGCTTTAACCTTTAGAGCTCCATACAATTTCTAGAGAGGGAAGATGTCTTGATGAACTCTGACTCCCTTTGGAAGGTCACCTTGATGATTTTATGCAGGCCTTGCACACATTCTATACTATTTGGAAGAAAAAAGGGTGATAGCTGTGCATTCATCTTGTCCATAGCTTTGGTAAGGCTGGGACACACCTGTGCAGGAGGCCAGTACAAGGTCTGTGCAAAACCCAAGTTCCACTTAAGATCTCTTTTGGAGACTTGGGTCCAGATTCTATTCTACCTAGTGGGCATCTAAGTGGACTTAAGTGCCTAAGTATGGTTTTATTTCACTCTGAAAAACCATTAATACATCTATTTTTTAATGCACCATCTTCTGACCCTTAAGATTGAGTCACAAAAAGGCAGTGAGAAGAAAAAGGATCCATCCACCTTTTGAATTAAAAGGTTTTCAGGGACTCAAGTAGGATGAAATAGAGCAGCACTTAGATTCCTAAGCTCATAGTAAGTGCAACAGAATCTGTCCCTTAACTATTGTATAAGGCTTGATCTGACTAGGTCCTAAGTGAATTTCACCCAAGGTGCCCTGAATTATGTGTGGGATTCAGAGCTGCAACAGTGGGGAGCACTGTATGGCAAGCCTGAAAGGCAGCAGCAGAGTGCAGCTTTAGCAGCAGAGGGTCCTGTGGGTCAGGATAGGGTACACTGGCCAAGTTGGAGCCCAGTGCTAGCAAGATGTGGGGGCAGGTTGTAGATTAGAAGTGATACACATTAGCAGAGGTGTGTTGGGCCCAAGAATCAATTAGCAAGAGACACATCAGGTGAGACTTAAATTGTCAAAGTTATAGATCACAGGTGGGAGGCCAAGCTGAAACAGTAGAGGTGCTTCAGGCCTGGGGTGCAGAGATCTGGTATGATTAGCAAGGCAGATCTCCCTCATCAAGTTAGTGCTGTCAGCCCTACATATTCATGGCAGTAGTCTCCAAAAATAGTTGGATCTGGAGTCAGTATCTTTTTTAAATGGAGTTTGTCTCTTGGTTCTGTCCTGTAAAGGATATAGCAAAGTGTGAGAGCCTTCTGAACCAATGGTTGTGGCCACTACCTGTGCAGTAATGGGTGGGTGCTCTGCTTGGAGTTACTGTGCTTGGCATTACATATCTCAGAACACCTGAGGTCACCTAACAGCATATTAACATCAGGCCCCTTCCAATGTAGGGTCAGATCTTTGAGTGTCCCTGTGGTCAGATTTTGTCTCCCAAAAATACTACTTACTGTGAGGGGCGCGAGCCAGGTTGCGGCTGTTGCCCTGGTGGGTTCTATCCCCTGATGTTAGGTTGCGAGAGGGAGAGACGGACTCGTAACGGTTCCAAAACATTTTCTTTTATTTAGTCTCTTTCTTGCGCACCACTGATGTAGATGTGGCTGCGCAGGCAGTTACGCTTGGTTCAGTCCAGGTTCGGATAAGGGACGAACGAACGACAAACAAAGTCTCTCACTTACGCACCACCGGTGTGAATGTGGCTGCACGGGCGGATTTCTGTCCCAGTTCAGGTAAGAGATGAAAGAACAAAAAACAAAATGATGGATCTCGGTTCGGGTGAGGGATGAACGAATAAAAACAAAATGATCCATCCCGGTCCGAATAAGGAACGGATGTAAAGCAAAACGATGGATATCCTGAGAATAAAACGAACCAGTCGGTACAGAGTTGCTCCGGAGACAGGAGAAGCCGTGGGAAGCTGGCCAGGCCTACCCACTGAGCGGTGGAAGCTCTGGCTTCTGCTGTAGCTAGCTGACCGAGCGATGGATGCTCTGGCATCTGCGCACTCTCTCTCTCTCTCTCTCTCTCTGGGTGGAAAAATCCAGCCCAGTCTTTATAGGCCAGATGACAAGCCAACCTCAAACCCCGACTGGTCACATCTTTCCCGCCAAAATGTTCGCAGGTTTTTCCCCAGGGGACAGGGTTTTCCCTGCGTATGGCCAGGGGCCATGTGGCAAACCAAATAGGGGCTTTCCAAATTGTGAGGAGAGTGCTTGGCGGCATCTGTTGCTGGGTAAAGCTGGCAGAGTCCAGCTGGAGCGTGACACCTACTTCCTAGGATTTTTGTCTGTAGTGTCCCATCTTATATAATGATAGAAAAGTAGAGCTGGAGTGGCCCCTTGGTCAAGGCAAGATGGTCTCTTTCTAAATCATTCTAGACAAGTGTTTGTCTAACCTGCTCTTAAAAACTTCCAAAGCCAGAGATTCCACAACCTCTGCAGGTTTCCTGTCTTACAGTATATCATGAAAATGATCTCCATTGCCATATTACAACCTGCTAGAAATACCAGCAAGGGGAGAAAGAACTGAACATCTCTTGTTTTCCATCATGGTTAGAATCCAAAGATGTTTTCCCCCATGAAAGAGGCTAAAAAACCATGTAGTATAAGCCCAGAAACTTTGGAGTGAAAAGGTTTGAAGAGTCAGGTCCTTCCAGATATTGAGCTAAAAAATGCTTTGGGTGAAATTTTTGCTGTATTTGAAGTCTATGGAAAAATTCCCACTGATTTCAACAGAGCCAAGGTAAAGGGTAAAATGGAAGCTCTGCTACCTTTTACTGCTAACATAGTAGCATAAATACCTTTTTCCAGGCTTCACGGCAAATCCAGTGATGAGTTTGGCTATGGTAGTTCCATTGATGTACTTTGCAACTGTCCTTTTGCCTTCAGTGAAGCCTGGATTTGGCCCAAAGTCATTCTAAGCCTTTTGGCTACATGAAGTATTGTATCAATTTAATATCTTCTCTCCGGGTAATATTTCCACACTTTTAGGGGGAAGGTACTTGATGATCCTGTGACCTTTTTCCATTTCTAACTGCTGGGACACTAATCTGACTAAATCTCTTTGTAGCAAAGGTTTGAGGATGGTGTAATCTGTCATGCCATGAATGTGGCAATGCATTGTAAAAATAGATTTATACTGAAATGCTATTTTATTGCAGCAGTTGCTATAGTTTCAGTTCTGGCAAAGATTTCCTTACAGTAAACCCTGGCTTTCCAGGGGGTGTTACAAGTCAGTTGTTTTGATTCACGTCAGGCTAAAAAGCGGCACAAAGAGGTCAGTCATGTGCAAAACTAATCTCCAAGATGTCCTCAGAACATTCTTGAAGTGCACGCTGCTTCTGCACAAGACAATTATTAACTCAGTTGCAATGCTCATATTACATTGCTCAGTCCTAGGTTGCAGGACAGCAGAAAATTACTGCAACGAGGAGCAACATAGAAAAAGCGAAGTGCAATAATGATTTGGTCACCTGCATTCAAAAAATTGAGCTCCAGTTCCAGTGCAAAGGTACATGTCTTGTATTTTTAGTTTTAATACCTTCTCTCTTTCCCTCCCTCACCCCACATGATGCAAATATAATATCCTATTATTTCCAAAGATACAGGAAAGAAAAGAAAAAACATCTAAAGCATAATCCTGTTTTACCTGCTTGAGACTAACTGAGTTACCAATTCTGTTACCCCACTGGGCATGTGCATCCCCTTTATGGGAACAGGGAGATGTCTGGGTGTATCCAGAGGGAAATCCTCTTTCAATGGGTGGGTAATAATGTTCCAGAGTGGGTAATAAAATCACTCCTGCACTTTAGTCGAGTAGCTCAGAGGTGATCTCAAGATGTACTCTGGTCCTCCATTAAGTGAAACAGAATTCTGGAACCTTGTGCGTGTGTGTGTGTGTATCACGTTAGCAAGCACTGGAAGCCACAGACAGACTTGAAATGCAGCGCAAACATCATAATAGGCTCTTAGTGTGTGACAGGTCAGCTGGCCTGCATATGACATGATGTAATGCATGCACACCAAATAGCAAGAGCTTGATTTTGGGAAATTACCTTTCCCACCTCATGCAGAGCTTTAGGCCAGAGCCTTAGGTATGCCTTAGGCCATCAGAGCTGAAGGGGAACTGTGAGGCCTTGCCTTGTTTCCTTTGCACTGGGGTGAAAGCTTGTGGGGGTGAAAATCAGGAGAGCTTGTGAAAAATGGAAAAAGAAAATGCATATAAACTATTGAGAGTACAGAGGTTATTTTCAATCCATAGGTTTAAAAAAAGGACTGTTGCTTTCATTCTTTTGAATATTTTCATCAGCATGTTTCTAGAAAACGGTAAGTTTCAATGCTTCCCATTTTGGTGCTTTGCTTGGCTTTTCTTTCCTCTCCTTTTCTTCCCTTTTTTTCCATTCAGCTACTGGGAAAAGAAAAAAAAAAGCAAGGGGACAAAGGGGAGATACCGCTGTAAAGTTGGCTAAACTCTTTCCCAAAACGTTCTGCAAAAATGGTCAATTTTTTTTAAAGGTTATTTTGACCATGTTTTTCATTTGAATACATATTATTTAATACAGTTGTATGTAGATGGAACTTAGTGTGGATATTTACTTATCTAAGATCTCATTCCATAAACTTTATTTTCTCACATATCACAGCCTCCTCCCTAATAAGATGCACACCGTAGTTTTTGAAAGGCAGAATGCAGAAAAAAAGATTTTCCCCCAAGTCATGACTGGCTGTATGACATAGAGTAAGACCTACTGGAAACAGAGAGTGTCTAGATAGCATGGCATCCCAGAAGACTGTCTGGGCATGGCAGTGGAAATGTTCTGGTGAGGCAGGACAGCAACAAGACTAGGTCACAGACCCTTACAAGGGCAGTAGTAAGATGGCTTTGGCAACATGTTTTTACTGAAGTTCTTATAATTAAGAAAGAGTTGTTTCCACACCACAAGCTATATTGAGACACTACACAGCTTGCTTGCCCCGAGCCAACTCAACTGCTTCTTTAGGCGACAAAGCTCACCAAGTTGCTACTGCAGATTCCTTAGCAGCTATAAGAAGGTTAACACTGGACTCTGCCCCTTCTACTTGTTGGACCAGAGAAAAGTGGGAGCTATTTTGGCAGCCATTAGAGCACAGTTTCTGCATGCTTCTGTTCCTCCATTCTTCAATTCCAGTGAAGAATAAAACAGCTTCTTTGCTGAAGACACACACCTCAGTGTTGGAGGGCTGATTTTAAGGGAAAGGGTCTGTGGTATGTGAACAAACATGGTAGCTCACAGCACTTCACTGTAACAGAGATGGCTATTTTCTGAGCCTCTTTAGGGGGAAGCTAAGGCATACAGTAGTTATGACTTGGCCAAGGTCACACAACTGGTCAGCGGCAGGACAAGGAGTAGACTGCAGGTCTTAGGACAAAGTCCATTAAGTTGCATTGCTGTGAGTACAGAGCGGTCCAGTTCACAGACAAATGTAACTGAAATACAGAATACAGAGGGTAACTAGTAAAACTTCTGTATGTTTCCTTAGCCTTTAACTTACTTTCTTTAGGACCTACTCAGAATAGAAATTATATGAGCACTTGGATACAAAGCCCATAGTGAAAACTGGTTGCACACATTCCCCTTCCTGGAATTTATTCATGAGGTAGCTGTATGAGGCTGTTTTACAGGGAAGCAGACTGAAGCCAAAAGGTAAAACGATTTGCTTAAAGTCCCAACATAGGACAGCAATGAAGAGAACTCAGCTTTCTTTTTTGGCTTCCAGTCTTTTGTTCTAAGCATATGCTCTCATCCTACAGGCAGTCTCCAGCACTCTTGATACTATATCTGTCCTTAACATATTATGGGTCTGTGTCAGTTTTCTGGCATCATTATAGTAAATTGTCAGTGACGTACGAGCTGAAAAATCCCCTCTGGAAGATATGGAATCTGCAGACAGTTCTTTGAAATCCCCTGCTCTGATAGACCCAGGTCACCATGCCAGAGCCTCCAATAAGGGAGAGGACAGGAAGCCGTTTTGAAAATAAACCCTTTCTGTCCCTGTGAGTGCTCCTGTCCTTGTTCCCCGTCCCTTTACTGCCACAGGATTTTTTTGGGGAGAAGCACACAGAGCGAACCACCTGCTCACATCCTCTTTCATCCCTTCCCTCTGCCAGGTGTGCTCCATCTCTGTGACACCTCTATAGGCTGAGCAAGTGCTGAGCTGAGACTTCTTGAATGCAAAGCTCTGTTTTCTCCATCATTATCTCATCCTCACTCCCATTTATCTGTCTCCTCTGTCTGCTGTTTCCCATCTGTCACCTAGACTGCAGACTCTCTGGAGCAGCGAGTGTCTTTGGACAAGTCTATACCCCCTCTATGCCATTGCCAGGAGCATTATCAGGATGCTTGCCCTGCCCACCAGCTCCTGTCCCACACCCCAAAATTAGGCAATATAGCCCTTTTAGAGTGGCCCTGGTGATGTGTCCAGCCCTGGTCTCAGGCTCTCTGTCTTAGGGTGCTTATTCAAGCATGCTCAGAAACACCTTGAGGCAGCTACACAGTCTCATTTGTTGGAATTTGGCACATGCACCGCAGGATCCAGCATGCAGGGTTTCCTTCATGGCAGTGTCCTGGGATGTAGCATGCAGGCTGCGTAGTCAGACTAGCTTGTTCAGCACTTCATTCAATCGCAACCAGACCCATCAACCAAGCACCTGGGTACTTTCATTAAAGAAAGAAGGTATCATCATCTGAATTTGGGTTGCATTTTTTGAAGTAAGGGCTGGTCTACTTTTCTACTCAGGAAAGCCAATCTGAATTACTTAGATGCGAATATAATGTAGATTTATTGAACTGGAATTAGCCTGTGTATAGACTCTTCTATCTGGAGTGAAAGTGGCCTTAATTTTACTTAGGTGACTTCACTTCAAAAGCGAATTAAGCTAAATCAAATTCAGGCTACTTTAATTTGCGATAAGATTCTTTACACAGAGGTTAATACAGTTTAACAAATCCACTTGAAATGTGTGAGAGGTGATGGTGGTATTTGATCTTCTACTGTCAGCCAGACTGAACTGCAGAAACCCTTGTCCTGCTCTCAGATCTTTTGAACAATCAGAGCAGGCTCAGTATCCCCAAAGGAGTTGGCCCAAGTTTACCCAAGAACCATGACATGCTGGTTTTTTGGGATTTTCAGTTTCTTCTAAGTAGTCAACCATCCAGTAAAGCAGAAATTTCTTTATCTTACCGTATAAATACAGCCCTACTGGAGACTTTATTACAGAATTGTCATTCTTGATGCATTTAAAGTACTGATTTAGTACTGACATGTATATGGCACATTAGCTATGTCCCCAAATCACAATAGAAACTTTGACTCCTGAAGGCATGAGGATGGCTCATAGACATATTAAGGGCCATCTGCACTACAAAGGTGGTGCCCTATTTTGCCTGTGTCTGGGGACAAATGTGTAGGAACCCTGTCACTCAGTATCCTTCTACATAGTGTGTAGGCAGGGCTTGTATCTGAGGGTATGTTTATACTGGTAAGCGTGGCCTTGTGTTTGCCCACAAACAGCCCAAGCTAGGTGACCTAAGACTGTTGACATTGTGCTCCTTATATTTCAAGCACAGCACAAAAATGTATCCCAAGTTCTTTTACAGCACGCAAAATGGAGTCTTCTAGGAATCCATCTGCACACGACTTCTCTCTTGTTTGGGATGTGTGCCCACTTATGGGCAGTAAAGAGAAGAAGTAGGATGTGGAAGAGCCAGAAGCAAGGGATAATGGGGTTGCTATTGGTGGAGTTTCTGTGCTTGAGCCCTGCCTATCCCTGTCAGTTCCAAATACTCTTCAAGAAGCGGCAGGCAGGTGGGTGAGTACAGGTCAGGAGAACCTCTTACATGGAAACTGAGCAGCTCTGACAGCCCCCAAGATCTGAGCATAAAGATTTGGTATAGTATAGGGCAGGTATAGCAAACATACAGTCTGAAGGCTGGATCAGCCCATGCAGCTGTGGCCTGTAGAGCTCCTAGAAGGGCTGGGAATTTGAGGGAATGGTGCATAGGGACAGGGCTCACTGCTGAAATCTGGGGCATCGGGCCCTGTTATGAGTGCATGTTGGCATCAGGGAGGGAGGGGGTGAGAAATAGCTGCATTAACCCTCTAACCCTGGCTGTTCCCTGATGCTGCTTGCTCTGCCACTGCCACTGGATCTAGGTCCAGCCTGAAGTCTGGATATGGCTGGGAGGCCAACAGAGTTTGACACCACTGATACAAAGGCTGGCAGGTATGAGCCTGAGAATGATTTCAAGTTCATTGGACCCTTACTACCGGTGTAGGCAGTGCATTAAATCCTGATTTCCTGGGACAACTATATGTCTACTGTCACTCATTAATCTTCATTTCTATCCAAACCACCTGGCCCTACCCAACCATTGTCAGGGGTCATAAGCCAATGGGCAGCTCATGCCAGCAGTCAATGATACAGAGGAAGCCAATGCTAGAATCTGGCTCCTCCTTCTTATGGTACCTACTGAAGGTTTGCTACTCCTAGCTGAAGCACCAAAGCCAAGCTAAGCACATACCTCCATTGTTGCTGTTTCAAACGTCACCCTTTGGGGAGCCATCACAGCCTATATATATATATATATATATGAATACTTGTGCAGCCATTGGGGTGCTAGGAGTTTAGAGAAGGAGAGTGAAAAAGATGTGGATCAAAATAAATTTGTAAATGCTTGTGGTGATAACCCCGCTTCTGCTCCTTGAGAATCCAAGGCAGCCAAGGGGGAGATGAGATGGCCCTCCGTGTCATAGGACATTGTTTATTTGTGAAAAATGAACCACTGGCTCCAGTCCCTGCCACCAACTCCTCTCTGGTGCTTTGCAGTTGTGTGTTGAAGACATCTGGATTCAATAACTCAGTTGATACAGCCCATAAAATTAGAAACTGAACACTCCAGAAGGCATAGGTCAGCGAGTGATTCATCCCAATATAATGTTTTGGGCTGGAGTGCTCTGGGATTAAGTAACAGATTTTGTGAAGTTCTGGAGGGCAAAATGGTGCAGAACCTCTGCCCACATTTTTGAGCTAAGCAAGGAGAAGTGGGAAAGGAGGGGGAGGCCATCATCTCCTTAAGATTTTCCCTGACTTCTGAGAGTACAAGTGGAGACAAGCAGGGATATAATCATAGTCCTTGGCACCTCTGCAACATCCATTATCCAAGCAACTCCATGTAGTTTCAGGAAGAAGGGTGGTCCAGTGCTGAGGATGTTAGCCTGGGACTCAGGAGTTTGCTTCTGTTGCCACAGATGTACTGTGTGTCCCTGTGGGGCAGCCACCTAGGGCCAGGCCCAAAAAAGGTAGCTAGGCACTTGAAGTCCCACTGATTCCACTTCTGCTTCACTGATCTGTAGTTCCTCATTAGTAAAGTAGGGATAATAGCTCTGTCCTGTATGCTCAGCCCAGCTCCATCCCTTCTATTCACCACTTCTGCTCTACCTCCTGCAGTGCCCACCAGGCTCAGGGACCTGTCTCTCTTATCGTCTCTTTAGGGGCTGAGGTAGTGGGGAGAGCAGCTGGGGACTTCCAGTTCAGTACAAGCTTTTTTTGCTGCTTGTATGCCCGACCCCTGCCCTGGATGGATTATCTCCAGCTGGCTGGCTGGAGGCTGGTTCAGCTTCTGATGCCCAGTTAATCTGAGGTTGCCAGCTGGCATGGTGTATTCTGTGTTAAAAACCTTAGACTCTAAATACATGGGTGACCTGGGATCACTACAGTAATGTTGTGGCATGGGTTTGGATAGGTGAAAGATTCCATACACGTCACCCAGCTTTTAGCCTTCCCTGTAATGGAGCATGTAGTGAAATCAGGAGATTACATTTCATGGGTCCAGAGTATAAAACACAAAGTGAGATCAGTGAAAAGATGTGTAAACAAGCCAAAACTTAAACAAAATTCACCCAAGTCTCCATATGGTTGGGACCTACTGTGCCTTGCACAGCTTTAGTTACCAAAGAGGATGGCGGCTGATGGGAGGCAAGGCTGACTTGAAGTAGCCAGAAGCCAGCTGGCAGGTAGGCAGAGTCAAAGCAGACTGCAATATTGGCAACACTTAGTTCAAGTCTTGTGGCAGATGAGATACAGGTACATAGTAGGGCTGTGTGAAACTTTGAGTGCTGATTTGATTTGAGGGAGATTCAGCTCGATTCGGTGGCTGAACCTCTGAATCAAATCGGGACCAATTTAAAGGTCTGAACCGCTTCAAATCTTTAATGATTCGGCCAGTCCCCAGTTGCTGCAGCAGGGAGCTGCAGCTGACTCCGAGCTGGTAAGTACTAGGGGCAGGGGAGGGCACCATCAGGCGGCCCCCTGACCCTCACCCACTCCCAGTACTTTATAGAAAAGCGTCAGTGCTCACTGGGTGCTGTGGGGCGGGGGGGCGATTCCAGATACCCCCACTGTCCCACGCTGCATGATG
>NW_017728928.1:16987031-17009405 GCF_001723895.1 Crocodylus porosus
AGGGGGGGGTCTAGGGGCTCATGCAGAGCCCCCCACATAGTGTGGGGCAGTGGGGGGCAGCAGGAATCACCCCCCACCTGGCAGCACCTGCTGAGTCAGGGCTTATTTTTTTCACAACAGAGCTGTTGAGCAGCCATTGCTGGGCTGGGAGAGTGGGTGCGGGACGGGCCTGGCCTGGCTGATTCGGAGATTCAACAGCAGCTGAATCGCTGAATCAGATTTGACTGAATCAAATCGGGACAGTGATTTGAATCACCGAATTGAATCACTGTCCCCCAAATCAGTCGAATCTGAATCCGAAGCGAGCATGAGCCACTTTGCACAGGCCTAGTACATAGCTCTTTCAATTTCACCTTTGGTTTCAGTTTTTAGGGTGCTCTCTGGGGTCATAGTGGTTTCTTTTCGCTGCAACTATCAGGCCAGATACTTTTTATTTGAAGTGAAAAGTGAGATTATTCTGTAATCGTGTGTCTCCAGGATTTGGATTTGGACATGAGTGAACTCTATTCAAGTTTGGTTGAGCAGGTTTGTACCCAACCTTTCTATCCTCTTCTCAATGTGTGTTTTATGCTCCATAAGTGTGAGGACAGAATCCAAAAATGTGTCTAAGAAAATAGCAGGATCTTATGATTAGAGATGGAAACTGAGACTGGGAGGAATAAGCCATCACTTTAGAGCTATTACTACCCTTGGTTTAAAAACAGCTCATGCTTTACATGTTATAAATGAAAGCACGGGCTTGGGGCCCAAAATAATCATGATATATTTAACAGAATAGAAATATAAAAAATTAAACACATATTATTTAAGCTTCTAACCCTTTACAGCCCTGTAACACCTTTCAGGTGAGCCCCTGACAAACATTGCTTAAGGTTCTCACAAACCTGTGTATTATTTATCATATGGGGAAACAACCACAGAGAAATGACAGAACATGTCCAAGAACACACAGGGATCAAGCTAGAAACTGCACCTGGGAGCCCTGGGTCCTCCTCTAGCTATTAGGTATCACTGTCTCCCTAAATAAAGATTCTTTTGATTGAAAATTCCTCTGAAAATAACTGCTGAGGTCCAGTTATTTTTATCTTTGCAATGATTCTTGCATTTCCTTTCTACTAAGAGAACACAGCACTGACATAGGTTTGGAGATGAAATTGGAGTCAGTGAATTTGAATTGTTTCTTGTACTGAACCTAGAAAGGAATTGGGACAGGTAACCAAATGCATGGGGGAAGGAGAGAGAGAGAGAGCGAGTGAGTGAGTGAGGGAGCCAGGATCTGATGGGCAATGATACGATCACCTGTCAAGTTGGATAATGTATGCATTGTTGCCTGTCCTTTTTCTTATGAGGGATGACTGGGCAGGAGTGGACAGAGGAAATGTTAGACATCCCCTTTGAACAGGGCTGGTGTGCTGGCTGTTGCAAGCTCTTTCCCACATTGTTGTTTAGACAGTGCTGAGTTGAATAATGAATAGCAGGGGGAAATGTATGCTTGAATTTGAAAATGGATCTCTTGTAGGCAGTGTTGCCTACTCTGTTTTCACGTTGACTTTCTAGGAACAATCAGGCACGTACTAGCTCTCTCCTCACGTGACTAATGCAGTTATCTGGCACAGCAAGAATTCAGATATTTACTGTGTGCCGTTTATGAAAGAGCTGCAGATCCAGAGCTCCCGGACACATCTTGTGAAGCAAACTGTACACACGCCTATGGCACGGGCTTCAGGCACTGACAGCATGTCTCCTCAGCTGCATCAGAATATACCTATCTCTACAGAAACCTGACTGTACCCACCGGTGCACTTGCACCCCGCTTTGATTCCTGCTGTAACCAAAGTTCACAACCAACTGCCTGGCAGTGGCAGAAGCATTTTTAGTCAGACAGTGCTGAAGGAGTCACTTGACTTCATAGTTTCATGGCCCATTATAGTCTATTTGATCCCTTCTAAACTCTTCATTTCACAGGCAGTAACAACCCTCACTTCTTTGTGATGGTCTCCATGTTTCACCAATCAAGCTGTCCTTTGTTCTGCAATCCTGCTGTCTGTTACCTGCTCCTGGTAATGAAGCTCCTATTTCTCAGCCCTGCAGATTTTTTTTAACTCATTCCAATTAAGTTATATTTGTTTTTGCTTCAATCGTAAACTGAATAATGTAGCCCTAGGCCCCTAGCATACTAGCAGAGCCTCTAGATAATTTTTAACTGGAGAAAAATATGTATTGTGTTATATGTGATGATGCACCTCACCATTGGCACCCCCTATTTCGAAATTCTAGCTCTGCCCATGACAGTACCACATTTTAAATAACTATACAGGGGGGCAAAACTAGATTGATATACACATGCCCCCGCAGCAAGGCCTCTAGATCTAAAATTCTGGATATAGAGACAAAGATGAAATAAAACAGAAAGTGATATATTCAGTGAAATGAAAGGGAGAGAGAAATTGAGGAGCATGAGCATCTTATCGTTAAGATGAGAAGTTGTTTGCCCTACATTAGCGCTCAAAGGCCCCAACTGGAGGTGCTGCACATACATATTGTAAGAGACTGCTCCTGCCTCAAATAAATATTCACCTAAAAAGACAGTGGACAGAAAAGGGAAATCTTAAATACTTCCCTTTACAGATGGCAAATGATACACAGAAATGAAGCTACTTGCCTCAGGTCACATGGCGTGTCAGTGGCCAATCCAGGAACTGAATCCACATCTCCTGAAGTCTACTGATGGGGTTTGCCTGCAAGGCTGCCTCTAGCAAAGGCGATTTCTTTCAGGTGGGCAGAGACTCAGCTGCTCTGATGTCCCTCTATGGCTCTGTTGTTTGCATCAAATACCCTTTTTGGCCACTGATGCCAATGAAAGCAGCTCCTGACAGGAGAGTCCTTCTACCGTCCTAGCCCACCTCTGTAGCTCTGTAGGCTTTACCTTGACTGAATCACCTGATCCATAATCTGTCCCCAAATCTTTGTGAGCAGCTGCAGGAGCGCAGGCATCTAATGCAACAGACTAGAAGTAATGATACTTTGAACTGCATTTTTCAGCCTGACTGGATTTGGCATCTAGGGGGATGAGCCCTTGCCTCATCCTTTAATCTTTCATCTCATTATCTAATGGAGATAATTACCCTGAGATCTGCTTAGGATGCCAGAGATAGCTAGGATGAATGGAAGGAGACTGCTCTGAGCTGCTTTCAACTCTGCTTTAAAGCAGTTCTCCTCTTGACTTCTTGGAAATGATCTCTCTCTTCCCCACAACTCCAGAGCACCTAGTGTCATGTCTGGATCCACTGTCTTTGCAATTGTCAGTGCATTGTCAGGAATTTTGCTTCTGAAGAGCTGGGCTGCTATGAAGCATGTAACTACTGTGCAAGCCTAAAGCTACCTTGCTTATCTCAGCTCAGTGTAGAGCCTGGGCATCTTTTATACTTGGAAGAGCTGAAACTGGGTGGGGAATAGACATGTATTTGGTGTTAAAAAGCACAGTGTTATCTTGGCAGCTTAGGGTGCTGACAGAAGTGGGTGGCTGCAGAGCACATTAAAAGTGGCTAATTGCATGACAAATTAACTCTCATTTAATGACTGATCAGATGAAGACACTCCAAAGTGGAGCACCTTAGGTAACCTCTTTCAGTCCCTTTGTGTGACTGGTTCTGGGCTGATGCAGCCCAGCCTTGCCCCTGGTACCGTCTGCAGGAAGGGAGGGGGAGTGCAGGAGGTGGAGGGAGCTATGGGCTAGGGTTTGCCCTGCATAAGCTAGAGGGAGGCAGGTAGACTGGAGGCTCTCCTGAGCCCCCTCCCCCAGCTACCTCCCTCTCCAGCTCAGGCTGAGCAGCTCCCTCCCCCTTTCCAGCAGACAGCAGGGGAGGGTGGTGCTAGGGGAGAGAGGCTGCAGGCAGGCAACTCCTCTGTGGGACTGGCTCCTAAATGAAGCTTAATTCCCTCCTCCCCTCCACCCCAACCCAACAGTGAATGTCCGCTGGAGGGCCTGGGGGGGGGGGGATTTCTCTAACTCCTGGCACTTTCTGTGAAGCTCCATGAATTGGAGCAGGGAGCTGCATATCTGTCAGCACCCTTGGAGGCAAGCGGTGCACTGACCAAGTGGGCAGCTATGGTAAGAAATGTTGGGCTGTGTTTTGAGTTCTCTGAGTTGGTGGGGATAGGGGATCCTGCAGGACTTGGGCTTGCTATTTCTGGTGCTCAGGAAGGGACTCAGGACAGCCTTCCCAGCAGAGGAGTCACCCTGGTGATAGTGATAATGATGGTTTCCATCTCTGTGTCTCAGAGCCCTGTCCATGCTTATTTCTATACTAGACACACTAAGAATAATATCAAACAACTAGTTCTTTAGGAGCGAAGTCATGGTTTTCTAGTGGCCTGTAAGATAAGGATTTCTGCAGGCAGTCCAGGACTTTCCGAGGGAGTTATTTGGTGCATTGCATTATGCGTTTCCCTTCTGAACACTCTTAGCACTTGGAGCAACTCTGAGCTCTGCTATCAGACAGGCGACTTGTGCTGCTTACCAGGCCCCAGCACACTGGAGACTTTTCCTCCCCGTGACTCCCTAGCCTGAGCTGAGTTGTTAATTTAACAGCCTGTGACACACTCTTTTACACCTGCCCTCTTAAATCCCTTCCTTTGCTGTGAGGGAGGTTGCTGACAACTTGCAGTGTTTACAACTACCCAGGTGTTTCTTTGCAAACACCATTTGCATCTCAAGTCACTCTTCAAAGCTCTCTTGGGAGGGGAGACACTCTGGTTTTCCCACAGGGATCTAGCCTCCTTGGCTGTATGCATGTCAAACTTTCTGTAAAGCCTTACGCCCTTTCTATTGTACTTGTGCAGGTATGTGAGTGCTAGCAGTGGGGGGAGCATTATCAAGCAGGGTGCTGGAGAGTTCACCCTTGTAACACATGGACACAAGGCTGGTACTTAATCACCAGGGATCCGGGTTTTCCATTTGCCATGGAAAAAAATAGTAAAACCCAGATTTTCACCTTTAAAGGAGGAAAACATAGGAAATGGTGGGTTTGTCCTTGCAGGCTGGCAGGTTTCCAGCCTGCAAGGGGCTGCAGGGAGCAGCAGGAGGGTGGTTAGGCAGGGAGCACCATGTGCACATGTGCGCACATACATGCACATGGCTGCTAGGCAGCCTGGAGAGCAGTTCCCCACAGGTAAGTCTGGTGTGGGGGGAACTGAGGCACTCATAGGGAGGGAGTGAGTTGGGCAGGGCTGGGGCTGGGGCTGGGTCTGCAACTCCCAGGCTAGGGACAGACATTACACATAAACTGGTTTAAGTGATTAGAAACTAGGTTACATCTGTAACAGAACAGATGTTCAATGTACATAAACCAGTTTGAAAATACACCTGAAACCGGTTTGAGATACACCTGGTTGAATGTAGCATCAGACTTAACTGATTTAGCTCAAACTGGTTTATGCAATCTCTGTCCCAGACCCTATTGCTGGTTTAAGTTAAATCAGACTCCCCCAGCACCCCTGCATGCTCTCTGGGCTGGTCAGGGCTCTCTGCTCTACAGAAGAGCTGGCCCCTCCCTTCTTCTCCCTGGCGGGAGCTCAGCACAAACTTGCGGGCACAGCAGGGTCTGCTGGCTTCCCTGTGCCCCCTTCTCCCCCCGCCTCACCACTCACTGCTTAAGCAGAGATCCCTTCCTCCTCTCTGCCACAGCACAGACCGTAGCCAGCATGTGGTATGCTAGCTAATGCTGAGAAGTGTCTGTGTGTGTGCCTCTCTCCAATCTCACTGGGATAGGCGGACAGAACAGTGACCACTTAGAGCTTTTGGAACTAATCAACAGGTCAGCTGGTAAACTGTTTAAGAAGTTTGTGTAATGTGGAAAAATGCTATTTTTTTGCTAATTGGGTGATAAAGACTGTCATCAGCCTCCTGGCTGACTTGCTCGCCTGTCTGTTTGCTGCAGACAGTATGAAGAAGCAGGGAGGGAGATTGAAAAGCTCTGTATTATCAACAAATGCATGCACTGCACCTCTCCCCTACCGCCTTACCTCAGAGTGCTAGTCTGGGGCTGGGAGCTGGCAACACTTGCACCCATTGAGTAACCAGTGGGAAAAAGCCTGGGATGGTTCAGGCAGACCTCCCTAATGAGAGGGACCCCCCCTCAGCTCAGCTCCCTGCAGAAGAGAGGGGAGGGCTGCTCTAGGTCCCCCGGGCTTCTAGCCTGAGTGACTGCAAGCATGTGTCTGAATTTCTTCAGTCCAGAGAGAATGTCTGTCCAGTTTCAAACCAGTTCAGCCTAGCCAGGTTAGACTAACCTGCAAAGATTGAATCAATTCAGGTGTAAGCTTTTGGAATGTCTGTCCCTAGCCACAGTGACTACAGCAAGAGTTAAGGGGGCTCAGTGTTGCTGGAAAATCAGACCCATTTTCTCTCAAGCCAGATATACCAAAACACTGACCGCTGATGAAAATGTTGGCCCTATATTCTCTTTGACTCAGTTTTCTCATCGGTAGAATGTAGGCATGAATTTGCTGAATCATAAATTCTTCAGATGATGCACAGCAGAGCAGGCCTAAAAACATCCCTCGTGAGGATGGACTAATAGAGACTACCCAGTAAAAGTGGGAAGGCAAATCAGATGGAAAATTCCCTGTTTTCATAATCAACACCACTGGAAGTAAAACAAATTCCTAAGTTCATTGAGGGGTAAGAGCCCAATTTTTCTGCTTTCTGAGCTCCACACATGCTGGGCTTCAGTATCACGACTCTTAATGGAGGGGTTTGCTTTGCCTTATTAATACCCATTCATCACAGGCGGAGCATCGGTAGGTCCACTGCCCCCAAATTTAGCTTCTCTCTGCAAAAAGCAGTGAAGTTGGGGGAGATGATGACTACTTAAACACACCACTTGCAGCAAGTTCAGTAAATCAGGAAAGCCTTTTGTGCCTTGGGTCTTCAAGGAAATCAGCCATGGGGGGAAAGAGAAGTTAATTAGACTGAATAAATCATGTTGCAGGGCTTGATGGTAAGTAGGTCAAACAGAGAGCAGCAGCTGTGTGATGCTCTCCTCTGCAGGGCTCCGACAAGCTGCCCTCCTCTGGCTTGCACTGGGCAGGGAAGGGTCAAAGGTGACGTTGTCCTGATACACTATCAGGAGATAGATGGTGCTGGGGTGCTCTGACTTGTTAACACTGAGAACACTTTAAACAGAGTGGCGGGTGAGGGATGGCCTTTCCATTTAGGCATCAGGGTCATTTCTTTGCTAAGTCAGGCCCCTGCATCTTTGAATCTGCCCACAGTAGCATATCTACCAAGCAGATGCTGCCCAGGGTTTTATAGAAAAGACCAAAGGTATCAAAGAGGAGCAGAGGGTGTAAAGTTAAGAAAACCCTTAACAGAAACTGAGCAGTGGGGCCCCAATATCACTTTAACAGTCATGCCTTTAGAGCAGTATTATATGTCAGCAGAGGCAAACAGTGAAACAACTCAGCAAACAGGAGGGGCTGAGTTTTCAGGAAGTGCTCAGCATCTGGCAAGGATCCGGCCTATTTGCATTCAGTGTTTTGCTCACATTCACAATTGCAGCTCTGCCCCAAAGGACCAGTAGTGTGACTAGTGTTGAGGTGGTCAGTGTGTGGACGCACGCACGCGCGCGCACACGCGCGCGCGCACACACACACACACACACACAGAGTGAACAAGAGCTTGAGGTGGCATTTTAAAAGCTACAGAGGGAGACGAAAGAACTGCTGTGCTTTACAGAGTCCTTCCCACCGTGTGCAAATGCTGCTGTTCCCTTTGCAGGGGCGGTGTCCCTGGGACTTGCTGCCTGTGGACTAGCTCCCCAACACCCGCACAAGGGAGATGTGGTTTTGTGCCCTGGGCCTGGTCTCAAGGCCTAGGACAGAATCGCAGCTTCTGAACATCTTGGGTGTGGTACCAAGTGGGAAGCTGTCAGCTTCTGAATCACACTCTGGCTCTGTAGAGCCAAACCACATACATTTAAAAGCTGAACAACTTGGACTTTTTGCAGGATTGAAAAAATATATATAAGTCCTGCCCCCAAGCACTGAAAACAAGTTCAGGAGTTTCACACAGCATCTAGTTTCAGACAAATGTTTTCTGTAAATCTAACTTCAAATACTGTTTGGTAGTGTTTCCACTCACATAAGATTGTTGCAGAGGTCAGGACTGTTGTGGCATACTGGAAAGGTACAGAAATGCAAGCTGCGGCAGCATCCATCTAATACAAGACTACGCAGAACACTGGTTCTGAACCTTTTTAGCCTCGAGGTACCCCCTTTGGATTGAGGAGCCCCTCCATAACTTTTGTGAATGAAGCAGCACCTCATTTCAAAAACTAATTTATTTATTTCCACGCTTACCTCCTTGCAGGGCGGCTAGACAGAAGCCTGTTTCTATCTGTTTATCTCCTCACACTTCTAGCAGAACCCTTCAGAGGATCTCTTGGCACCCCAAGGTGCTCTGGTACCCTGACTGAGAATCACTGATGTAGAAATTTGGAAACTTTTTTTGACCAATGGAGCTCAGTCAGCCCTCAAAACCTCTCTTAGATAACCATATATCCTTTTCATCAGGCTTTTAAGTGAAAACACTATAAACACACATAGGGATCACTGTGATCTGTGAACTACTTACCATGGTCTTATGAACTACTAGTGGCTTCATGACAATATTTTGGGACTCAGTGGTCTAGTCCCACAACTAAATACTAGGAATTTTGTCAGGACTTGTCAGCTTGATTCCCAGGTCTTCCACAAACTAACTCTCTGAAAGTTACTTGACCCTGCCAGAATCAGTCTCAAAGAAATGACAATCTAAAAGCTACCTTCCAGAGACCACCATAAAATGGTTTTGGCAATGTTGGCAGGATACCTCATGCTGGTTGGGAAATTATTTTTCTCTGTGAAAAAATGTTGCCAAAAAATAAAAAAAAACCTAAAAGTTTTTTTGAAAATGTGACAGTTTTCAAAACACTGAAAACTCCCAGATCTGGAATGTTTTGATTTTCAGCAAATAACGCCCCCAAAATTTGGGGGTGACATTTGGGTATGGATCAATAGTTTGTGTCTACAGCACTTAGCAAAAGGATGCACAATTTGGTTGAGGATCTATTGTAATGTTACATAGTGATGCACTGTACTAATTAATAAACTGAGCTAGAATTTAGCTGATGACCTGGAGGAGAGAGATTCCACTGGTTCACTAACAGCCAGCCATCCCTACCAGTGTTAGAGTTTACAACAGTGGTTTTCAGCCTATCTTGTGGTAGGGGGCAGAGGTGTGGCACAGGGCGGGTACGTGGGCTCAATCTATAGGTGCAATCCAGCAGTGCCATAGCAAGGAAGTTTGGTGCCCGGGGCAAAGCCTGCAGCAGTAGCCCACCCTCACCCCACACACAGATCCATGGGCCACATACCCCACCGTGCTTGCCTGGGACTACATGCAGCAGTGGAAGCCATCTTCCCCCCGTCCCCAGGCCCGTCCAACTAAGCTGCTCGCAGCTCTGTCCTGTGCCCTGTCCTAGCTGGGCAGCACCCGTTGGTGCCCTTTTGTTTTGACACCCGGGGTGGTAACTCTGCTGTCCCCCCTCCCCCTCCCCCTCCTACTTGCTATGGCACTGCAGTCCAGTGCACTAGCCCAGCCCTGCTGCTGGATTTGGCTGTGAAGCAACCTCAGGTAGGTAGTGTTATGCAGTCCATGGAGCTCCTCAGGGGGCTGGAAATTTGGCAGCAAGGAGTCATGCCAGTTAACTCCATTACTGCTCTGCCATTGCTGCAGGTTGGATCCTGCCACTGCTCCTCTGCCACCAGCTTTCCAGACTTGTGAGGAACTCGACAGGCTGGATGACATGGCTCCATGGGCTGGATACAGCCCACAGGCTGTAGGTTGAGCATCACTGGTTTAGAATATTTTAGGGGATATGTTCAGCAGTTTTGTTTCTCTCCAGCTGTGAACGTACTGAGAAAATGGCGTGCAGAGAAAAGCTCCAAGGAACAGACATCTCATCATGGTTGCATTTCTATGGAGGGACGTGGAGAGGATAGATGGAGGTTTGATCTTGTGTATGAAATTACAAGGCAGACAGATGTTTTCCATTGGTTAAGTCCTGGAAATTATCAAAACAAAAACATCAGATTGGAGTTTACTGCAGCAAATTACTAACAGTGGAGAAGACCTCACTTCAGAAGAGTTGTCTGACAATGAAGCTTTCACCATAACTTCAGATGTTCCAGGTTTGAGTCTCACACCTTTGGGTTCAGTCATGTCTCCTCCAAACTGCCTTCCAGAGCCAAAAGAGATGTACCAGAGATGAAACCATCCTGAGATGAAGCTGGGTGCATTTTCCCCAGGGGTGGAGGGCACCCTGCCTAGGGAAGACCCTGCAGCAGAAGTTCTGTGGGCTGGTTGGCAATGGAGGACTCGATTTCCAGCAATGACTCAGTACTTAGCCAGGCCACTCAAGTTGTGGACCGGTCTCAGGATTTATCCTTCTGACTCTTTTCAGACTTGACCGGTGGGAGGGTTGGGGGATGGACTACTTGATGAAACCAGTTCAATCTGTCACTCATTGCCTTTAGGACACTGACCTGAAGCCCCTGGGTGCAGCCCATATCTGAGAACTTATAACACAGGCTCTTTTTTTTTTTTTTTTTTGCTTCTAAACCAAATATTGCCAAAGTAGCAAATTATGCCACATAACCCCTGAAAGGTCAGATTGGTTGTTGGGAGGAGGAGTGGAGGAGAGCAGAAACATACTGAAATACTCTCTTGTGCCTCAAACCCTTGACTGCGCTTCGAGCCCCACCTACTGGGCAGCCAGGGATTTGTTTGGATGGTAAATTTACAAACAAGCTTCTGTTTGTGTGACTTCCTACTTCTAGAAATCACAAGAACAATTCCCCCCGTAGGGTTCTGTGAGTGCTTAGAGGTGACTGGGAAAAATGCTGCCCCTGAAATAAATCAGACATGGGAACGTTTCCTGACATTTCCAGGATTCCCCCTTCCCAGTCAGTCTATTAAAGGGGAAAAGGTTGAGTGGACGTATTGCTGGAGGGATGAATTGGACAATCTTTGTTTGCTAACCGGTCTTTAATAGCTTGTTATACTCAGTCTAGTGCTCCTTACTGGCATAACTAGGGTGGGAGGGAGGACAGCCTGATGGTTAGAATAGGGGACTGGTAGTTAGGACTATGGGCTTTAGCCTTGGCCTCTGTAAGTACCCTTGGACAAGCTGCAAGCTCCCTGTTCTCTCAATATATCCCACCATAAAACAAGTATGGTGCAGACTTGCCTACCTTCCAGAGGTGGCTAGAAGCTTAAATGTTAATAAAGCAAGTTGGATTGGATTCCCCTTTGTGCTGTCACCTACATCAGTGTTAAGCTGACAAAATGACAGCTGTGCTAGGGAGAAAATCAGGTCCGCTTTGTGCGGGCTACATGGTAGTCCACAGCACTGAGGTTGTAGAGAGCCAGGCCATGTGAGACTGTCTTTAGACCATCTTTGTAACATTTTTCTCTATATAGTTTAGGCCATGATATATTCAAAGTGCATCCCAGTAACATGCACGACACAGATATAAAAGGGATTACAGTATATATACTGGTGGTGTTTAGGCCCAGAACTGGGAGTTCCCAGAGAAATTGTTCATGTGGTAGAAAAACTGTGGGAAGACCAGGAAAGAGCTGTAATTAAAGAAGCTACATTGTTTATAGCACTAAATAGTGTTACCACCAGATGCTTTGAACTGGTTCAGACTGCTCAGCAAGTGGCTTGTACACACAGTGGTGGTAAAGTAGGACAGCCAGCTATACTACGGCTTGATGGATAGGAAGCTCTAGAGGCATCTACTTGCATATTCACCTGTGAATCACAGGCTTCAGGTATTTCAGGTTTGGCCCTGTAAGGGGACATGGCTGATTGAAAACCTTACACGCCCTCCTTTTAAAGCTCTCATCTCACTACCTCGGGCTGTTGGGAGAACTGACCTGTATTTTACAGTTCATTTTCTTGTCATTCACAGATACCAACCAAATGGGGGAGGGGAGAAGATCCTACACAGAGGAAGGGCCAATAGATAGAATATTTTTTGGAATGAGAGGAAACTCTCCCAAAACCAACCCATAAAGAAGGTTTAATCCGCCTTCTAGTCAGGTTTAGTGTCAACCCGCTTGATTACCCTGCAGTGTAAACAAATTATCCTGTAAATCCAATGTGGTAATTGCCACTGTCATAGCTGAGTGACACTGACCCACCCAACTTCAAAACGAGACAGGTGCTCTGGTTTCAGAGCTTAGGCTGATGATGATGCAATTTCTTGTTCCTTTTAAAGCTGGGAAGCAGCTAGTAAAAAACGGGGCAGATTTCCACCCACTGGGCTGGGTTCCTTTTGAAAATCTGGCCATCACTGTCCCACTTACCACAGATGGGCTGTGCATGTTTAGAAGTCTGGTTCATAATTATACCCTGGATGTTGCTGAGCTCTTCTGGCCCTGACGACTTTAAGCAGTCACTTAGCCTGATTTTTGAGTCTGTTGAAACCCCTTTCCACCAGTCACTTGTGAAGTAAAGATGGTGTAATATGGCTGCAAGTGCTCATCAGAGAATGCCTTCAGGTCTAGGGGAGCTCACTGCCATGGGCAACTGGTGGGGGGGGCACATGCCCCCCCTCCCCTTCCCCATGAATGGTCCCTGACTCAGCACCGCTCAGGACGGGGCAGTGTTTTTGCCATGCAGGCTGGTGGTGTGTTGGGGCAGGGGAGTACTAAGCCACGGCACAGAAGTATAGGAGTGGATGTGGGGCTTTTGGCTCACCCCCGGGCCTGCCTCAGACCTGCCGACAAATTGTACCTCCCAGACTCAGGAGGCGCCAGTCACCCCTGCTCACTGCTCTGAAGAGCTCTGCCACTGCTGTGTTTATATGCTTGTCTCCCCCACTAACTGGCATGAGAGCATGTGGGGGTAGCAGGAGGTGATGCCTGGTGCCAAGAGGGGATCTATTCTGCTACTGCATTCTTACCATGTCATAGGCTCGGGCACTTCCTAGCAGCGGCACAAATCAGAGCAGCCTGGCTAGTATGGCTGCTGACGCATCTCCAGAATACAGGACATCCCCTTGGTGGGGGTGGGAACTACTGGTCACCCTGGCCAATTAGCAGTGAGGGGCAGGGCTGCTGTCTCCTCAGCCAATCAGCAGCAAGGTGTGGGGCCACTGGGTGCTTCGGTCAATCAGAAGCAAGGGGCAGGGCTATGACAAAAAGACCACCTCGCTATGTCCCTCCCTGGCTGGCTTGAAACCCCGCTCTTCCTGGCTGTGTGCCACCCTACCTCTAGGTATAGCCAATAGAATTGCGGGGACAAATGATTGACATGCATTTCCACCAATGAATTGGAAAAAAGGACCTTTTGCAGTCTGTTTCTCATTTAGAAATAGGGGACAAAGGATTTAAAAACAGGGTGGTCTGGTATGGACACCCTAAGCCTGGCAGTGGCCTTTAAGTGGCATTCAGACTAGGCCTGGCTCTGAGAATCAGGGAATTCTCATCAGCTCCCTCATATGTTGCTTCCTTTTGCACCATAGAGAGCTCTGGTGTGTTCAGAAAGGAGACACTTGTTAAAACGAAAAGCTCATGGGAGGTGGTATTGGAAGCACATGGGAAGAGGCAAGGTTCTTGGACTCTCTCTCTACCATTCTCTGCCTTTGATCAGCTGGGTGAAATCCAGCAAGTTGGAACAAAAATTCCCCGTGTTAATTTGAGACGAGCCAGGTGTACTTTTTAAAACACTGAAAACCCCCAGCTCCCAGGACTTCAGGTGGAAAGTCGGCGCACAGCACTCATTCAAATCAAACCCAGGTGTGGCTGTCAGAAACTTTCCATCAGGTTTCAGATTCTGGAGGGCAGTGTGTGAAGTGTTCAAGACCCTTCTGCCCCATGCTCTCCCAGTCCTTCCCCTTTTCCTGTCTCAGCTCTACTTAGCCCCTGGTTCTGGTTTTTGATGGAAAATTGGGTTTTCAACTAAACAATATTTTTCATGAAAATATCCATTTTCCACAGGACATATGGACATTTAATTGAAAAGTCAAACATCTGCAATCTCAAAAATCTCCTTTCATAAATGTAATCAGGTCCCTTAGGAGGTGGTGTGTAGATGCTGCAAGAGGTGCTTCTCCTCAGCTGGTCAGCTTCCCTACTTGTACTACGTCTTCCAGGACACACTGAAGCCAAGAAGTCCCATGATGAATCACAGCAGCACACCAGGGCTGAAGACCCCAGTTTATATCATCTGAGATTCTGGCCAGAGAGAAATATGCATAGTAAACACAGTCTCTGGTGCAAGACACTGATTTTTGTGGGGATACTCTGATATGAATTGTAGTGAGTGAAGTATACGAACATGAAGGAGGAGTTTGCAACCCCATGCAGATGCAGAATCATGTGATAATGGTCATTGGGATTTCTTTGTAATACTAAAAAAATGTGTATTTATCTGCCCCACAAGATGCTACTGTTTCTGGCACATACATATTGTGCATTACAAAAATATCCCAGCTCTTACACTTATTTCTACTTGAGACCAAATACTAATATTGTCTTTGGCTTGAGTTCAATACATTGGTGAAGAAAATTACTAATCTGATTGGAACTGGGACTAACATACTCCTTGGTGAGTTAGTTGTTGCTCACTGCATTAACATCAAATGGCTGAGGCACTGGAGCCAGCGTTGTCCCTTGAGACTTTCTATCCTTAATCTTATGGTTCCAGACATTAGTCATTGCCAGAGTTTCCCTTTTAGATCAACCCACCAAACACACTCAGCCTTTCACAGACCTCGCTGTAAAAGAACAGGAGATCTCTGCAGTGGGCAGAACATTTTATACAGACTTATTAAATTCCTCCCTTGTTACCCTTGTTACTCTCCTAAGGTGCAAGGCCTAGTGTAAAGATGCCTAAGAGTTAGTGTCTGTGCGCACACTCACTCACATGCTCTCTAATTCTCTCTTAAGGTATATCTACACTGCAGTCAAAGGTGAGACAGGAGCTCATGTAGATATATCCAGCATAGGTTTAAACTACTGTAGCTAGCTGGAATCCTACTGGAGCATGGAGCTGTAGCAAAATCTGCCCAGGAAGCTGCTAAATATTCATGCAGCACTGAGTACTGTCCTACCAGGCCTCTGTCGCCACCTGTACCTGAGCTAAGTAACTCTAAGCTAATTTGAGTATATCTATATGAGCTGCAATCACATCTTTGTCTGTAGTATATCATACCCTTAGTTACTGGAACTATTCCAATATGCAGCATGCAGCCCTGATTAACTATACAGCATTGTCAGCCTAATGGTATTTATTATTTCCACCCTGTTTTTTTGTTTGAGTTGGATGTCCAATCTAAATATCGGTTTGTAAATTCCTGGGGGCCTGGACCATTTCTTATTTATGTGTTAATGTGATGCTTAACAAACACTGGGGCTAAATAAGCAAAAGGTAGCATGGCTGGTCAGGACATTTTTGGTGAAAGTTGTTTTTTATTATAAGAAGCTGTTATGAGAGAACAGACATTCTTAATACAATTGTAGAGATTTTAATGAAAGTGCCCATGGAAAAATATTCTGAAATGGTGTTTTTCAATGTGGAAAAACAACATTTCACAGGGTTTTGACATGTTCTGTGGGAATTTCAGAATTATGCTCAGAAACTGATATTGATATTTAATATAATTTTTACATATAAATTATTTGTATATTACTGGTATTTCATTATATGTCCATGGTAGCATATATCATATAGGCCACTGTTTGACATGTCATCATGTAATACTTGAAATATTCTAATGGTATTATTTAAATATATTTTTAAACTCTGTAAAAGCTTCTGGTTGAAATAGTTTATCTTTTTTGTCTAAATCAAAGTGCGCCCTGCTTGTTCTGGAACGTGTTTGTATCAAAGTGTCAGACTGTTTCAATACAGCACCAACAGGAGCCACTTTGATCCTGTTAAGTAGCAACTGCCCTACATGATAATAAAAAATAAAATAAATTGAGACTGACTTCTGCTGGAAAGTGATGGCTCCTTGCAGCACAGATCGTACATGTGATACACAAATCACTCAATTGAACTCACTGATTGTTACGGATGAGCTAATTCAGAAAATTTACTCACCGCCAGTCAACCACCCTTTCCACTGAAGTTTCATCCATTTATAGAAACTGAGTTTGAGCCCAGACTTTTATATTCTCTGACATGTATAAACATAGATCTCGGTTTCCGCTGGCAAGTGACTTTACATTTCTGGGTAGGACCACAGAACTGGCAGTGATGTGAGAGTGAAAGACTTTCTCCTAGGTGAAAGTGAGTTTGGACTTACTACGTTTTCAGTAGTTTTCAGCCTCAAGAGATTCTGATAATCATAGGTAATGTTAGCCAGAGATCTAAGTGTTGTAAATAGCATTATCGGAGGTGAGGAAACTGAGGCACAGAGAGACTACCTGACGTGCTCAAGGGCACATGTAGTGCCAGTGGCAAAGCTAGAATCCTGCTCTCCTGCCACTGGCTGATCCCGTTCTCTTGAGAAGGTGGGATAAGCTGCCCCAAAGGATGCAAGACTGAGGTGAAACTCCAGCTTCTGAGTCTGACCTGTCCCTCATCTGTTATTTTTATGAGGAAACAGTAACTATATGTAACCGATGGCTTTTCAGATGCAAGAATCCTTTATTTTGTAATGAATGATTGCTTTTTTCGACAATAATCAGCACTTTCCTTGAGTGAAAAATCCCTTGGCAGCCATGTGGCGAATGAGGAAGGCTTTTAATGGAAAGGACCTTTAACTAAACACTGCCAGGGCACTGAGTTTGGAAAGCAGCTAGCTAAGTGGGAGATTTTCCTGTCCTCTTATACCATCCCCTCTGTCTTGAGATGTATAGCACCACATCAAGAAAATGCTATTGTCAAACTTCAGCCTAACAGAATAAATTATCCTCAGTGAATCTATTGACTGCATAGCTTTAAAGCCCAGCCCCTCTGATCTGTAATCCCAGTTCAGCTTTTGATGCTTAAGAAAAGGAGGAAAATCCTTCTAACATAGCCAAACCAGGGAGGATATAGGCCCTGGGGATTTGGCAATGAGAGTATTGACTGGGAAGTCTTTATGGATTCACTAATTACCCTTAAAGGATTACATGCAGTTGCAGATGGGTTACTAATTGCCTACTTCAATAACAGACATTTGCCATCACAGAGAAAGTTAAGCAGAAAGTAGGTTGTGTTGGCACTTAAAAAGAATGTATTCTTTCTCAAACTACAAGGGGGCAGCTCAGTTTGAATTTTGTTCTAGCAGGTCATATATGACACACAAAACATAAAATACCAGAAACCATTTTGACATCTAGGTAGATTTAAAGCAGGCATTTGGGTGTTGATATAGCAAAATTTTTAAGCACCTGCTCAAGACCATGTCTATCCAGCAGAGGATTAAGAACATGATTAAAATTAAACCCGTGCTTAATAAGAGTATTGCTGAAAATGTAAGGGTTGCTGAAATGGGTCCTGGATTCTGCCCATAAAATATCTTACCATTCGCATCACTCGAGCTCGAAACAGCGAAATCAAAACAAAACAAAAGGCTTCAAAACAGCTTTGAAACAGAACGAGGGCAGTCAAAACATTTTGAAAGTTTTGAAATGTTTTGAGTTTTGAAGCTGGTTTGCTTGCAGCTAAAGAGAAACTAAGGAGAGGGAGGGTGAAGGAGTACGCTGGCCAATGACTGTCATCCTTCCCTGAGGTCCCTTCCTATCCCAGTGCTCTGGGGGAGGGATGGAAAACAGCATAAAAAGCATTGATTGAACTGAGCTTTCCCTGTGCCTTTGCACTTAAAAGTGACACAAGTTTTGCTCTGAACAGTTTGAGGTGCAGTTTCCCAGAAATCCCTGCACCTATCTCCTTCAAACTTGGCAGGCTTCATGGCCTCAGCAGAGGCTACTATGCCTGCTGTTTTCATTTGAATCAAGAAAGAAATGACAAAGTCTTAGGCATTTTCATGATTCCCCACTATAGCCTATGGGCTAAAGGTCAAAACATGTAACAGCGAAATGGTTTTGACGAAACAAAACGGAGGAGTGCTTTGAAATGACACAAAATGAAATGTTGAAATGAAACGCTGTCCCTTCAATACAGCAAAACAGAAGTCGATACAAAACGGTGCTGTTTCGCACAGCTCTAATGTCTACACAGCAAGCACTGAAGCTCATGTAGGTGTTTCAGAACTAGCTTTAAGCTATAGCTGAATTGGGTGCTCCTGTCCATGCAACTCTGGCAGCACAGAGCTCAACAAGGGTGACAAAGCCTGCTGTAGGAACTGAGTAAATACTTGTGTAGACCTTCCCAAAGACTTTGCACCGTTATGGAGGATCATCAACCGATGCAACTGGCTTCAGCTCTACTCATTCAACGCCATGGCTTATGCCCTGTGACAGTGTGGCAAAGGGATTCCATTTCCATGTGGTGGCAGTTTAAATATCAGTCTAGATTTCAGCTGAACAAAAAAAAGTCCCGTGGTATTTAGTAGTATCACTGTGACTCAAGGTGACATTCTATCCTAGAAACCCACCTCAGATAAAATAATCTACCCTAATAGCCCCAGCCATCAGCACTGTAAACTGCTGAGCCTTGAGACAACATCAAATACTGTAGCATTTATTTGTATAAAGGAAAATTCCACACACATGCACAAAAGTCTTCACACTATGCACACAATTTAAAACAAAGGTGTTCATTTTCAAGGCAACATCTGGAAGGCATTTTTCTACTGAGAAGTTTACCTTGGTACAAATGAGCAGTGAGATTTGTTTCACTGGTCATTGCAGAGAGCTTGGAGGTAGTTCTATTGATTATTCTAGCAGACCTGAGAACTCAGGAGGGAGATCTTCCCTTAATGCCAAGATTAAGAAAATAGGAAAATTAAAGCAAGTGCGGAGCAGCCCAGAACTTTTCTGGGAAGCATTTCTGTACTGGAAGACAGTGGAGAGGCTGGATCTTAGCTCTTTAAGAGTAGAAATAATGGCTGTAATAAAGAAGGAGACCTCTAAAATCTACTCTAAATTGAATGGGAACATGGCCATCCTTCTGAGACAGTATCTAAACCCTATATGTAACTAATAAAGTTCAAGTCCCAGGGTTCAGCACAAAGGTGCAAGAACCTCTCTAACTAGCTTCTCATGCAACATTCATCATGGAGATATTAAAATGCACCTGGAAAGAGGATGTGTATTTTGCACATTATGCAGGGAGCAAACTTAGTTGGCATTACTGTGGAAAATCCTAGTATTTGCTTTGCAGATACTGCAGTCTGTGTTCAAGCTAGGATCTCAGGAACAACAGGCAGAACTAGTCTACTCAAGAGAGTGCTAGCTTCTTCTGAAGAGAAAGATACCAGGAAATTGGCAGGAGGCAATTATGGGATAACTGCTCTTCCCAACCCTATTTGGCTGGAGAAGCCTGATTTCTCCAGGGAGCAAGTTCTGTAATCATGAACAAGCTGCTGAGAAAATTCTGTCTCCGGTACATGAGTCCCGCACCTCAGGCTGACATTTCCATTATTCTAGCTGCCAAGGAAGGTCATATTCATTCCCCTAGGCACCTTGGTCCAGTCCTATGAAGGGCTTTGAAGATGAAGGCTGCAAGCTTCAGGGTGTCCTGAGACCACACCAGTCCTTGGATGATAGATACTTGGCTCTTCCTGTTGTTTGTGATCTTGTTACACCATGCTACACACTGGGGTGACTGGTGCCTCCTGAGTATTGGGGGTGGGGGTGGGGGTGGGGGCAAAATTTGTGGATGGGTCCATGGGCAGGCCAAAAGCCCTATCGACTCCTATACTTCTGTGCTGTGGCTTAGTGCCCCCCCCCCAACATACCGCCGGCTGCATAGAAAAAACCTGCCCTGTCCTGGGCGCTGCTGAGTCAGGGGCCAATCTTGGGGGGGGGCGGGGGAGGGCCATGTACCCCCGCCCCCACCAGTCACCTGTGCTACACACTGTGTTACCACTCACTACTTTTGCATTTTGGTCTTTGATGACCTTCCGGAGTGTAGCTCATCTCACACTCTGGAACGTTCTTTTTACTGACAAAGCTTTTAAAATGTTGTGCTCCATGAATGCCGCATGCCCTCAGAGGCTGGGGGGGCATGGTGAGCTCCTGCAGGTGGCAGAGGTACTGTAGGCAATGGGAGCATGGTGGTGGCAAGTGGTGAGCTCCTGCAGGCGGTGGCCATGGCACTGTCAGCAGTGTGGGGGGGTGGCAAGTACTGACTGGCAATTGGCAACCACCTGCAGATGCTGCCGGTGGCAGTGGTCAGCAGTGATCAGGGACCACCCAGAGATGCTGCTGGCAGTGTCAGTGGTGGGGGAGTTGCAAGCAGCGACCACCCACAGGGGGTGCACCACCAAGCTCAGGGGGTGCACGTGCACCTGTGTGCACTCCCTATACGTCACCGATGTTTTGCTCCGTTAGGTTGTTCATTGTATTTGGGCATGGAGGAGTCATATTCACTATTAGTGAGCTGCTGAATCATCTCAGGATTCTTATCCTTGAAGGGGGAAAGCTCTTTGAATTCCACGATTGCACAGTGCATGGCAAGCTATTGGACTGACATATAGTGCCCATCTGCAAAGCAACTCCTATGGAGCATTTCTTCAGAAACTTTTTCTTAAGAATGACAAATGGTATGTCAATAGCAGAGCATGGAGATTTATGAGCTCCATTGGATTGTATTTCAAGCAGGTGTTGAGAGGTTAATAGAAGATGTCATTTAATATGGCCTGAAAGGATATTCGTTATCATCCATGTGCCAATGGAAATAAATATAATCAGAGCCATGAGTGTAGATTTGTGATGGTTGAATTACATGTGCACCATAAATTGGTGCCTGTTAACTTGCTAGTCAACCTTGCATAGAAGCCACTTGCAGCAGTAGTTTTAATTCTGACATTAATCAGATGCATTCAGTGTGTGGATCTAGGGTCAAGTGCCTGTATTTATATGGCTAATTATGGCCATACTCTTCATACCCATGCTTCAAATGCCCAACTGTGTCATCTGTGTGTGAGACAACCAGAAAATGAAGCTGAATGGGTTTGGTCTGCTACATTCCAGTGCAAAGGCACTTACGCTGTAGTGGGGCACAGTGGTGGTTAGCACCAATTTTGTTACTGTTCTTTTCTATTCATATACAATGGGATGATTCAACGTGCTCAGCATTGGTCTAACTCTGCCTCCAGTCATATCTGCCCATTCATTTTGGTGGAACCAGAGTCAGGGCAATGGTGAACAGCTTTGACCATCTTGTCCATACTTTTTTATTTTTAATAGTGTATATTCCCCTTTCTTGATCTGAGAGGAACCAGGTTAACCATCAGCATGACTCATTCTATTAGTGCTTCACTAGTCAGGAATCTTTACTAATTGAATGCTCAGGAAGACACCACTCCAAGTAAAATAGGTAGGCAGAAGGACTGTGCAAAGCTTCGGTCCCTGATTCGATTCGGCAGAGATTCGGCTCAATTTGGTGGCTGAAACTCCAAATCCGAATTGAATCAGAGGATCCTTTAATCTCTCCGAATTGAATCAGAACCCTCTGAATTGATTCAGAGAGATTCGTAAGATTCAGTGATTCAGACATAGACACAGCTTGAAATGTTTTTTCTACATACCTCTAGGTAGCAGGGGCTTGTGCATACTGAGATGCTGGGGCAGGTGGAGCATCCCACAGAAGCACGGGGGGCTCCTCAGTGTGCTCAGCAGCAGACCCAGAAGTGGACCAGAAGTGCTTCTGGTCCACTGCCAGGTCCATCGAGGAGTACACTGGGCCCTGCCCCCCCGTGTCCCCCTGGCTCAGCGACTGGCCCCTCCTGGGTCTGGGGGTGCACCTGGGATTCCCCTGCAGCTGATTACTGAATGGTGGGGGGTAAGCGTGGTCCCTGGCAGACCCTGAAGTGGACTAGAAATACTTCAAGTCCACTTCTGGGTTCACCACCGAGCATGTGGGCCCCCCCCAGCCCCGTGGTCCTGTGGGACGCTCCATCCACCCCAGCATCTCAGCATTCACAAGCTATGCCTGGTACCTTAAGGTATATAGAAAAAACATTTAAAGCTGTGTCTATGTCTGAATGAATTGCTGATTCTTTGAATCAGCATCAGATCTTCAGATCTGGATTTCATAGAATCATAGAAGTAGGGTCGGAAGGGACCTTGTAGATCTTCAAGTCCGACCCCCCACCTGGGTGGGAGAGAAACTGGACTCAAATGAGTCCAGCCAGGTAGGCATCAAGCCTCTTCTTAAAGACCCCCAGGGTAGGAGCCAGCACCACTTCCCTAGGAAGTTG
>NW_017728928.1:17011895-17073689 GCF_001723895.1 Crocodylus porosus
CAATAACCCCAGCTAGCTCCCTCAACACCCTGGGGTGGAGAGCATCTGGACCCACTGACTTGAACACATCCAGCCCCTCCAGAAGCTCTCTAACCCCATCCTCCCCAACCTGGGGTCTGGAGGCGTTCCCCTTGAGTCCATCTGGCATCACAGCAGGGAAGTCCCAGTCCCTGCACAAGAAAACGGGGTGAAGAATTGGTTAAAAAGTTCCGCTTTCTCCTCTGGCACAACCACCAGATTGCCCAGCGTACTTTGCAGGGTGTCCAAATCAAATTGGGGACAGTGATCCAACTCAACAAATCAAATCATGTGCTGCTCAGCTCTTGCACGGCATCACCCATCCCATCTACATTCTATAGACGGGATGGTCCCTGATTTGGGCCGAATTGAAAACAGTCCATTTTGCACACCCCTAATAAGCAGCGGTACTAATATTACTATTTCTTGTTTGCATCATGGCAATGCCCCAGTGCACAGGGAATCCTTGATGAGAACTGTCTTGTCAGTTGATTGTGGTTCATAACACAACTCTGTTCCTATCTTAACTCTTGATCGCTTCTTAGTCCATGCAGGGAACTGTCTGCCAATTTCATATAGAGGTCTATCTTTTCAATTATCCATGATCCCTAGTGATATGAGATGTTTAATCAGTGTCTCCTGACTTTGTCACATTAATTATCATCATCATGTGCTTTTTCTGCTCTTCTTTTGGAAATCCAGTCATGGGGAAGTAAAAAGTTATCACCCTGTTCATTTCACTGCGGTGTGCAGAAAGAGAGCAGGGTATGTGGGGCCATGTGACTTTATGGTTGATGATCTATGCAAAGTGCTGCTTTTGGATACCCATACACAAGACATGCTGTTTTAGAGGAGTTTTTTGTTTTTGTTTTTAGCAAATAATCTCAATAGGGGCATTGCTTATTCGCATACTTATATGCTGGTCCTCAGGATCCTTCCCTTTTGTACTGTCCAAAGGTCAGTAAATGCAGTGGTGAATACCCACTGATCTCTGTACACAGTTCTTCAGTCTACAGTATGATGCCGTTCTTCCTGGGACTGATATATGCCCTAACGTTGCCTTGAAAACTAAACATTTTAAGTCGAACTTCCCATTGCCAAAGACAAATTCAGCGCTGGACAGAGTTAACATATTCTAACGCCAGACCCAACCTGTGACTTTCTATGACATGCAATGTAGGAGTGCTTTCAGCCCTATAGCTAGAAAAAGTTTGCCTACCTCTGGTCACTTGTACCTCAGCTTCTCACTGGGACAAATAGGGCTAATAACACTTACCTGCTTGATAGATGTTGTGAGGGTAAATATGTGAAAGATGATAAGGCACTCAGCTGTTCTGATAATGGGGACTGGGTAAGGGCCTTTAACAGGCAGAGCTGGCAACCAAGAGAAGCTGAAATGCAGCTGCACTCTACTAAGTGCATCAGACCTTTCTACTCATCCTCTTCAGAAGATTCTCTTGCCAGAAAGAAAAACCGTAATAGATATGATGTTTTCATGTGATCACCATTTGAAGGGTTTTCCCCTAGAGGGAACTTTAATTACATTGGAGGACAGAGGGAGAGTTATTTTAAGTCACTGGATTGAGGGCAGTGATCTTATGATTTTCATTACCCCATTACCTAGCATCAGGAACTATGTAGATGCCACATGTTTCGTGTTAACAACCTGTTTTGCAGGCAGAGACATAGCAGCATAGCCAGTAGGCTCCTGCCCATGCTCATTTGAGACAGAGTTTAACTCAACCCTATTAAACCCTGGGCAGATTCTCAGCCTCTGTCTATGTTTCTGCAGATATGATGAACTATAACACAGAAATCCACATTAAAGACATATGGATTTTTCAGTATGAAGGGGCAAGACTGGCTTCTTCCTCTGCAGCTGTGAAGACTTCCAAGGGCATAACACTGTCCTGGTTGGATGCACAAAGTGGGGTATGTTGGAGTGTAGAGGGGTAGTATAGGTGGACTTCACTTCTCAGGGTTGAGATCTGCTTGGTTCCTTGTTTAACCCCATACAGAGTGAGGAACAACTTAAGGATGGGCAGGGCAAGGAAGGAAGGAGTTGAGTTGGGGGGGGGGGCAAGTCTGGAGAATCTGCTTCTCCATAGATATGTCTACACATGCATTTATGCCGTCTTAAATTTACTGCACAGTTACTGTGCAGTAAGTGGGAATATGCCAGTGTCTACACATGAAGGCATTAAGGCTACAGTTAGTCCCAAGTCAGTCAACACACACAGTGTTACTGTGCAGTAAAGTGTCGACATGTGCGTTACTGTGCAGTAACTAATTGGGCATAAATTTGATACCTACATGATGCAAGTATCGAATTTACACTCAAGTTGGTGTAAGTCACCATATTTACTGTGCAGTAGAGGTGTGCACATGTAGAAGCGTGCCCATACTGCACAGTAATTTTGGTTACTGCACAGTAAATGTGCATATGTAGATGTGCCCTATGTCTCTTCCTAGTCTGTAGGCTGCAAAGGTACTGCATAATGGCTCTTCGGTACTTCAGTCCTTGGGCGAAAGCTCCCTCCCCAGCTGGTTTGCTATCAGAGTAGATTTTTCTTCTCCTGTGCATCTGCCTGGTTCTGGCTGCTCAGGCTCTTGCTATGCTCTGGCTCTGAGCCTAGGAGCAGGAAGTTTAATAATCAGACTGTGTGGTGGTGGTGTTTATTATCCCAATTGCATTTAGGGTGACTGCCTCCCAGTTTTCTCCACTACAAATTAAATGTGACATGCATTAATATGTTACTCATATAGAATGCAGATGGGATGGGTGATGCCGTGCAAGTGCTGAGCAGCACATGGTACTGATTAGGCATTCTGGGTGTACACATATGGGGGGCAAAATGGGAAAAACATGACATTGCAGAGAGCAGCAAGCAAGGCTGGGAAGCTGCAGAAAGGCAGAACAATGCTTCAGAGGACCCCCAGTTCCTCCAGCTGCCTTCAATTTGGAGCCTGATGTGCTCTGACCAAACAGTAGCAGACAGTTGTTTCCATGGCTGTCATTAGGTTTACGTTTACATGAGATTATTGTTCGATTAGTGGAGCTTTCTCAGAGGAGTGTTTTATTACCTTAATGTGATATGCTGTGGCATTGCTTGATTTTGCTTTCCCCACTTGCCTGTACCCTGTAGCTAGATGGCCACAGAATCCTACGTTTTCTCTCCACAAAGCACTGGGGAAAGTTGACATGGGAATTAACACCATCATGGAAATTAGTCTGGAAACACTGCTGGAATGTGCAATTCTGCAACAACCAGCACCCACCTGCCAGTTAGTTCTCCATTGGAAAAAAATTCCCTGGGAACTAATTTGAGGTGAATAACTGTGGCTCTCCAAACATTCATCTGGATGGAGCTTTACCAAATTTAATCTTACATGCAGGCAAACTCCAAAGATGGGTGTTTGCCAACTAGCAATCTAGCACATTCTAATTAAAGCAAAAACATTGGTATTAGGGATGTTAAATGGCTGGAAAAGCAATTTTAAAATATTGCTCCAAGCCTTTCAAAGGAGATTTGATACTTTTCTTTTTTATAGTTAAATAAATCAAATGCTGAGAGTTGTTCTCCCAGAAATCTCCCCTTCATCAAGCCTGCAGAAGGTGAGTGTCACCAAGGGACTAGAGAACACAAACACCTCAGGAACCCAGTTTAGCTTTCAAGTCTAATGCTTGGCTTGTTAAAATATCTGACTTCCAGGCTTTTTCAGGAGCTGGAATAAAACCACTCCATTAATTTTTAACACACAGCAGGCCAGAAGAAACAGATCACATTAAAAGACATTTTTCAAAAAACTGTAGTCTGAACAGGCCCCTTTTGCTAGGGTTTTAATATATCTTTTTAAAAAATGGAAAATATTTAAGAACCTTTATTTACCCCTGTGATAATATTCTTCGGTTGCTCCCAACAAACAGTACCTAAGATTAATGAATTATGATCTGAACCACTGTGGGATTTGGCCCAGATGAGAACCCATTCAGGTTTAGTTCTGGGCTTGTACAGGAAAAAAACAACAACAAAGCAAACAGCACCCATATTATCCTTTAGTGAGCCAGAACAAATTCCCAGATTCCTCCTCCTCAGACCAACCTTGGAGTCGTACCTAAATTTCAGGCTGTTTGGATGAAGTGTGAGAAGCTCTTGGGTCTGCACTCTTTACTTAGCTCAGGCATGATAATACCATAACAGCAGATTTTCCTGCAGCATGTAGCACATCTTGTCTCAGGTACTTGTAAGGCCTCTATTACAGCGTTCTTGGAGCATATCACAGTCTAATACCATTCTATTCACAACACCCATCTGGGGCATGGCAGTGCTGTTATCTGCATGGTATTCATAGGTGACTGTCAGAAAGACAAAGGCCTAAATCTGAAATCCTGTATCACCTTTATGTACTTGTGGCACATATCCAGCTGGGTAACTGCAATCTTTGCCACTTACACACTGTTTGGATTATATTCATCCTGTGGCATAATAGACCTGACCAGGTATGTGCAGACCTGGTGGAAGTAAAATGGGGGAAGAAGGGCCTCTTGCCTTTTAACCCAAGAGCCTAGGGCACTTGTCCAGGGAGCAGGAACACTGGCTTTAGGCACCCATTATCCAGAAGAGAAGTGAATCTGCATTGTCCACTTCCCAGCAAAGTGCTTTAACCGTAAGACCATGGGGTAGGCATTGCCCAGGACACTTCTTAGCTCTTCTCATGAAGTTGACCCCTTGGGCAGCCAGGAAGGGGTTCCTTCATTCCAGGGCAGCACTCACCTCATGGGACCACCCTCCCACCAGCTTGCTGTCCTGTGCCTGGCCCCTCCTAGAACCTGTCTCCTACTCCTGGGTAAGTGCCCTTGCCAGTAGGCTCTTAGGAGGAAGGTCTCCTCTGTCAAACACCCACTAATCATGGCTTTCATATGATTAAAGCTGTGGGACTTGCCAGGACTTATGTATGCGCCTGGTTGACTCCTATTCTTCCCAGCTGCCTGAACAACCAGATACGTGTGCTTGCAGCAGCTCAAAGAGGAGCAGCACAAATTTGAGCTGGGGTTTTTGCCTCAGCACATGTGCCTGGACATGCACTTTGGTGTGGGGCAAGTTATGCCACTTGGGGCAAAATAACTCTGCCCAGCTCCTTCTGGATCTGCAGGCAGAGGGAGCTAGAGGCTGTATAAAAACCTGCCTTGGCGAGCAGCTCAGGGCTACTTGTGCTTAAGAGCTTCTGAGGCCCAGTCACTTGATATCTGGGCATACTAGCCCTTGTGCCAGCTGAACTCCTGAAGTAGCCCTAACCTGGAGTGGCCTCTGCACCATCTACCCACTGCAGCAGTCTGGCAGTGGAGTTGCTGCCTGGCTATGACCTGCTGCCACCTGTGAAAGCGTCCTCCCCCTTGGACCTGTGGCTCCAAGGCTGTACCCCTGCCAGACCCGGATGAGGTGCTCCCAGTCTGCCATTTGGTCAGCTATTGCCCAGATGTGCTCCTCCTGCTGGCTCACTTTGAACTGTCAAAGCATGTCCTCTTGGCCCCAAATGGCCAAGAGGTCAGTCACCTCATCTGCCCTCCAGCTGGGCCCCCAGTGCTGGCCCTGAACAGGCTCCTTTGCATGGGTCTTGCCACTTATCTCACCAGCAGAGATCCTGGTATTTCCCATTTATGAATTGCATATTTTCTGATAAGAAACTCAAATTCTTTCATTAAAATACCCCAAATAGTGTTCTTCTGCTATTAAAGTGAAATGCCACTATAGATATAGAGGGCAATGTTTTATTGATATATTTACAAGTGTAAAGCAATTTGGAGGGTAGGGGTTGAGGGAGATTGTAGGTGGGTGTAGGGTTTGTGGGGGTGAGGTTTGAAGACATGGGGTTTATGGCTGGGTATGTGGGTGAGGGGTTTGTGGGGGTGACTTGGGGATATGGGTGTTATAGGTGGGTTGTGGGGGGACTGTGGGTGTGGGGGGTTGCTTGGGAGGGGTGGGTCCCCCCACAGCACACAGATTGCCCCCCCCACAAGGCGCATACCTTCTCTGAACAGGGCCCACAGCCCCCCTACAGGGCACATGCCCCCCCTGCACAGCACACATGTGCCCCCACAGGGTCCACATGCTCCCCTATAGGGCCCACATGTGCCCCCCACAAGGCCCTGATGCATCCTCCTCAGGGCCCTCAAGCTTCCCCTGCAGGGCCTCAGCACCCCTGCAGGGTCCCAGCCCCCTCTCACAGGGCCCCAGGCCCCATTGTATCCCAGCTCCCACACAGGGCCCACATCTCACCTCTGCAGCATCAGGAGCCATGGGGTGCTCAGGGCCCACTGCGGCCAGAGCTGCCAGTGGCGCGGCATGGCCCTAATTGCTTCAGAGCCGGTGCCACTTGTGCTGCCTGTCATGGGACTGGCCCGGCTTGGTGCAGTACTGTGCTGGACCGTGCAGCTTCCGGCAGCACCGGGGCTGCTTGGGGTTTCACCTAGGAGCCAGCACTGCTTATGGGGACCACATGTCATGCTAGGCCATGTCCTGCCTCCATGGGCCCTGTGTGCAGTCAGACTGGGCCAGTTCCATGGAGGCAGGACCCAGCGTGGTGCAACATGCGCTCCCCATAAGTTGACAGCCTGAGCAGCTCCAGTGCTGCCTGAAGCTGCATGGTCCCATGTGGCACTGGGTGATAGGCGGCACAAGGGGCGCCAGCTCTGAGGTGATCGGGACCACGCTGTGCTGCTGGGGGCCCAGGTCACAGTGGGCCCTGAGTGTCCCACAGTTGCTGCTGCTGCAGGCAGGGGGTGGGGCCCTGCAGGGGGGGGAGCTGTGGGCCCTGTGGGGGACCTGTGTCCCCTGACCAGCTCCTCCACACCCACACAACCCCCACACATGCACAGCAACCCCCCCCCCGAATTCCCCCTATCACCCAGTCCCTACTTACCAGGGCAGTGCCCAGGTCACAGCCTTGCACCATTCCTGCTTGTCCCAGCACGGAAACACAGTGTGCTAGGGCAGCAGGGGGCAAACTGCTTGAGACCCCGCAAGAGGCACATGCACTCTTGTCTGGATACCACTCCCAGCATGCAGCCTGCTGATCCTCCTCAGAAGAGAACCACAAGATAAGTGGTACTACATAGGATCCAAACTCTGCATAAGTGCCTAAAGCTGCTGCTACATACCTATGTAAGTGCTGTTTAGGCACATAAAAGTGAAATGGGATTTATCCCTAGGCGACTAGCCCTAGGTCACTTAGAAAGCTTGTGGCAGAGCAAGGAATTGAATTAGGGCCCTCCCAAGTCTCAGAATAACACCCTAAGGAGTTAAGAGCCACTGTGCAAGTCTTTGGACATATGTTTAATTTCAGTTCTTGTTTGGAGCAAAGATTTGGAGCTGTCTGAACTTGCTCATACTGACAATGCCCTTCCCCAGAGCTGAACTGTTTCATTTCACACAATGAGGAGAAGATTCAGCAGATATTGTATTTACTCAACTGCTAATGATCCAGTATCTTTTGGGGGGGGGGGTGTAATTTCATTTTTTATTGCATTCAAGATAAACAGAATTGTGGACAAGTTCCCATGGGAATAAGAGACTACCCAATGCTCATGTTAGGTTAACAGAAAGAAGAGCACAGCCCCATTACAATATAAAGTGCTCAGGACACAGGAAGGCTGGGTTTTACCTTTCTTTTATGAGTTAATAGTATTTACTAGAGTCATTTACATTCTAAATATGAAGGGGAAAGATTATGGTTCTGCCACCTGAGCTGGTTGTGCAATTTGTCATCCTTCTCAGTCATAATCTGGTTCTTAGTTTCCCCTTTGTCCTGGAATGGAAATGTAGTCTGTTCCACCCTGTCCCTTGCTCAGGGTACTTCCACTGTCATGGTTACATAGCTGTGCCAGCTGGTGCCTTTGAGGCAGAATCAAAGATCCGTCCATTCCTTACTTGCTGAATTCTACATGTAGCAGGGATATTAGCTGTCCTATGGATGATGCTCTTTTTTCCCTATTACCTATACTGTTGGGAGGGAGCACAGGAAAAAGATTTATTATGCCTTCTCCCCCTGCCAGGTATGTACTGGATAGGCAATTATCTGGCCCAACTTTTTCTTGTATCTAGGAATTCAAATGCCAAATCCTAATAATATCTTGGTTGACCTGGACATAACTCTAGCATCTCTAGAGTCTAAAAAGGAAGTTGACTTATTCCTCTGTTAAAGCCTCAGTGGGCATGTCCACATGTGAATTTAAGTGGTCTTAAATTTAGTGTGCATTAAACTGATGTGCATTAAGCATTTTTTGGCTGGTGTCTACATGTGATGGGACTAACTTTAGTCTCAGGTCAGTCCAGCCCTGCCATGTGCCCCTGTGGCCACTTGGGGGAGCACTTGGCAGCCATGCTGAAGCCAGAGTCAGCTGCCAGCACTTGGCAGCCATCTTAAAAGCACACCCTCTGCACTGTGACTTCTGGGCTAATGCTTCCCGTGTCAGAGTAGCAATATGGCAGGCACAGGCAGCATGTGCCTGCTCTGCTTCTGCCATAGCTGCACTTCTTAGCCCTGGCTGCCCCAGCTCCAAGGACAGGGTCCCCTGCTCCTCAGGGCTGCTGCAGCTTTCCTGTTCACCCGCCACCATTCCACGCACCTGCCACTTGGCCACCTTGTGCCACCGGCCTCTCCCACCTGCTCTTGTCATCTACTGGATGACTGGTACATGGCCTTTCAGGGCCCTTACTGCCACACTCCTGCCAGCCCTGGTGACCACAGGCTTCAGGACACCACTGCCGGGACTGCTGCTGCTCTCGTATCCCGCCAGCCTCACCACCTATTGGCCTGTCATGCCACTGGGTGGCAGCACATTTTGCTGCAGGAACGGGATGACAACGAGTGGGTGGCACACCTTTGAAGACCTGCTGCACCAGCTGTGGCCAACCTGGGACACCAGGACATGGAGGAGTATCCAGCTGTCCCTGCTGACACCTGTTTGCACCACTGCCCACACTCTCCCTACCCCCTGCCCATCCCCCAGCATCACTCCAGGACACACAAGTTTGTAATGAAAACCTTTATTCCCTTTACAACACTCACCCTCACCCAACAGAGCCCCCTTCCTTCTCCCTCCTTGACACACAGAGCCCCTCCACCACCCTCCCCACCTGCCAACAATAAAATACCCTCTTCCCAAACTGAAAACAATATACAGCAGTCTCAGTCCTTCTCTGAGTCCTGGAGTGTGGGGGCTGTGCAGTGAGGATGCCCAGGACACAGAGCCTGGTAGCAGACAACCAGTACCATGGCTGTAGACAGTTCCCTCGTGGGTCTGGGGGCCACAGTGAATAGCAGGGGCTCCTGTGGGCAGAAGGCAGCAGAGACCCTTCTCTGAGGCCCAGGTGGCAGCCTGCTCTGGGATGGTGAGTGGGGCCCAAGGGCCCTGGATGACCAGTTATAGCTGGAGTAGCTCCACATGGTGCTGCTTCAGGGACTCCAGCTGGGCCCAGTGCCTCCTCCTGGTTGCAGCTGCACCTAGTCCCATGCCTCCTCCTAGGTGGTCTCTTGGGCAATTTCTTCATCCCACCAGGCCAGCTCCCACACCTCCCGCACCTGCTGCCATGCCTGCTGCCGTGTCTCCCAGTTCTCAACTGTCAACATCAGCTGCTGGTGCAGGAGGGTCCAGTCTCTGGTGTGCAACCAGTGCATCTAGGTGGTTCCAGTGGTGGTGACTCTGCTATGGCACTCCCAAAGGGCCCTGCAGCCTCCCCCCTTCATCCATGTGTTGGCCCTGCAGAGGCAAGAGACAGAAGCCTTTTGTGCAAGTTCACAACATTGCAGAGATAAGATGCTCTGCACGAGAGGCCTTGTGCTGCCCCACCTCAGATTGGAGGTCAGTTGTGCTCAGATGCCCAGGGACCATGGTAAGATATCTGGGCAGGGCTGAGCCCAGGCAGCCACCAGCTGAGCCCCCCAGCTCTGCTTGCTCCTTGCTTCCTAGGGTGGGCCAGGCCAGGCTGCTGGCAGCACCTGCTGCTGCAGCTCCAGATCCAGCTCTCCCCCTCCCTGAGAGTCAACTGCTCTACTGTGCTTCTGCCCAGTCCACAGTGCCTGGGCTTGGGGCATGTGGTGCTCCTGGATGACTGGGGTGAGGGGTTGGCTGCACGCCCACCATCCCCATAGGGGGCCTCTCTGGGGAGGCACCATGGGACCGGCCCTTGCCGCACTGCTGCTGCACCTCAAATATGACCCTGCTGCATG
The DNA here is from genome assembly GCF_001723895.1 of Crocodylus porosus. Lineage (NCBI taxonomy): Eukaryota > Metazoa > Chordata > Crocodylia > Crocodylidae > Crocodylus > Crocodylus porosus. Next base: position 17,022,144 of record NW_017728928.1, read on the forward strand.
TTCCCTGGGTGGTGTGTGGTGAGCTGTTTGTGCAGCTGGAGGGCTGCCCAAGCTGCTATGCCCTGCTGCTGCTGATTATACTGGTAACCCAGTGTAACAGGGGGCCTTCTTGGGGCCGAGTTTCCTGTGGCCCGCCCACCTGTTTCTGGGCTAGCTGCCTGCCTTCTCACCCACCATGCCTTGATGATAATTAATTACTAGATGATGATTAAGTGGGAGGATGCCCATTTCTTGTCCCAATGCCAGGGGGTGATATTTGCAGCTCCATTTCTCCCCTAAACCATAGCCCAAGCCTCACAGATGGCATCCAGAAGTTATCCATATCACTGGCCCTGCACTGGGCCCCAGAATCCTATTAGTTGGACCCCACTTAGATCCCTCCATTCAGGCAGCCTATTCTGCCTTCATTCCTGGCTGCATAGCTCCCTAAGCTGCTTCTCCCTTATGGGTGTGGTCCCCCCAGGATCTTTGGCTCTACTGGCCCTGGCCCACCTCCAGACCAGTTGGAACCCCAGGCCCTCAGCTCTTGGGCGTTCCTTGTGGTGGGCCCCTGGCCCTTTGACCCTTCCAGTCCTGGCCTCAGCTTGGACCAGTTGGGGGATGTCAAGACAGGTTAAGAGTCTATGGCCTGACTCTCTCTCTCTCTGGGGTCCACCTTCTAGACCCTACAAAGGGGGTAGCCCACCCAGTTGTGGGGGCTAGGGCTTAAGGTGCCCCAACCTGCCTTTCACTGGGATGGTAACTGGCCTGGTATTTTCTGGGGGCTCCCGCACCACTGAGAGCCCCACCAGGCCACCCACTCCCGGCAGGGTGCAATTTTAGGTTATGCCCAGGACCAGGAGCCTCCTGACTATCCCCTACAGCTCCTCCCTTACCTCCAGATGATACCTGCAGCCAGGCAATGTTGTTGCCTGCCTCCCAGCAGCAAAATGACCTGTTTATACGGGCAGCTCTGAATCTAAAATGGCTGCCCTAATCAGGCACCTGCTGGCTGCTGTCTTCTGGCCTTTAAAGTGGCAGGCACAAACAGTGCCCTGCCACACCCAGGCACACTTGCACTCCTGGTTTGGGACCCTGGGGAAGGGAGTAGGGGCAGGGCAGGGGACTGGGAGGGCCCTCCCTCAGTGCAGGATTTACCACATATCCAGGGCTGGTGAGGGTGGTGGCTTGTTGTGGGGATCCCTATCAGTGATGACATTCAGCAGTGCCTGGTGTTCATGGCCTGTGGTGAGTGGCAGGGCAATGCCTGGCTAGGGCTCCCCCCAGGGAGGAGCTGGAGCTGCTGGAAGCTGCTGGTGGCATGCCTGGCCATTACTCATGGCGGGGTTTGGGGTTGGGCTGAGGGCAAGGCAGTCACAGAGCATGGCTCCTCAAGCTGCCAGTGGATGCAGCAGCTGGGAAGATGGGTGGGGTGCTGAAGGCCCGAGGTCACCTCAGCCAGTGACATATCACTGGAGGCATCATGGTGGGGTGAGGGTGAGGGCAGGCTGCCCCTGCTGATGGCACTTGCAGGGGTTTGGCCTGTCTCCTGGGAAGCCAAAATGAGGTTTAGCTCCTGCATGAAGTGCATGGTCTTCTGGGCATAACTGGACCGATGACTGAAGTTGGTCATGGCCACCCATTGTGACCACAAGACCTTAGCTTTCATGCAGCACTGTCTCACCATCTGGGAGTGGCCTTGCACATACATCCCATCTGAAATAGCTTCATAAATGTGGACTTTCAAGCATCCACCCCTCATAAGTTGCCGCTGGACATTGGCCCCACCCCAGAGCACCACAAGGTTGCGCACATCCTCCCAGGTCCACCTGAGGTTTTGGGTGCTTGGGATGGGCATGGGCATGTGGGCAGGGCCAGGGCTTAACAGGGCCGATGCGTTGGATATGCTCCCCGTGCCAGCACTCTGGGCCCCTGTATGGCTGTTCCTGTGATGCTGGCCTTGGATGGCTGCCAGCAGCACCCTGGACAGGGGCACAGCCAGGGACAGGGAGCAGTGCAGCAGAGGCACTTCACCATAATGTTTGCAAAGAGACAAAGCTGGATTGAGCAGGTGCTGTCCCTGCTGCCATAGACAGCAGGGCCAGCAGCCCTAGGAGGAATCTCAGGGCTGGGCAAGAGATGCAGCAGGCTGCAGCCCTTTGCAACACTCACCTGTGGCCAAGGAGCAGCTCCAGGTAGGGGACAGGATGGGCAGAGGCTGCCTGGGTCCTGTCCAGGGAGGCACACGGGGCCTGGTTGGCTCCTGCAGGCAGCACTGGCTCATTTGGGTTTCTTGTGTTGTGGGCCCCAAGGCACAAAATGGCTGGAGGCTTTTATAGCCTGCAGTTCGGGGCTGCCAGAGATCAGCTCAGCTCTGCAGGAGGAGAGGCAGCCAGCCAGGAGCTCTGGGGCTGGGCTCTAGACAGCCTCCTAGTGGCTGGGCAGACCCAGTATTAAAGGCCCTGAATTAATGTGCATTAACGTGTCTACATGGGCTTTACAGTACTTTAACTAATTGTACCTAAATTTGATATTTGCTTTATGCAGGTATCAAATTTAGGCACGACTAGCTTAAAATTGCCATTTTGAAGGTGCATTAAGGGCATGCATGTGTAGATGTGCACCCTTAATGCACCTTAAGTTGGGCTAACACACATTACATGCCCACATGTAGACATACCCAGTGGAACTATAGACATGTTTCACTCCTTGTAGAAGCTTTACTTGAGTTGACTGATGTGCTTGGTTGCTTTCATAAATTAACATAGTTTTGGATTTCACATTATCACATCTGCAGGGGGCGGGAATAGCCCACATGTTTAGAAGACATCTTTTACTCTCCAAAGGAAGCATGGTTCTAAATATGTGCCAGAAAATTCACTGCATAACTTAGTTCCCATAAGGTGAACAATGAGTCAGTTACTTGCTTGGAACATGGGAAACAGTAGATAAAGACACTGAAATCAGTGCATGCCCTGGCAGCTCTACACAGCATATGAATGAGAGTGAGCACCTCAGACATTTCTTCAGGGCATCAATAGAGGCTGAGGATTTTCTGAGGCAAAGCTGGATGCCACCTGCAAGGAGAACAATATTGTTTCTGCTTCATGAATGGTTATTCCAAGACCCCATGGAGAACAGCTTATAGTTGTAACAAGTGGTTCAATGGCCAGAGTTAAGAGGAGAGGTGACAAAGGTCACTCCTGCCTCAAGCAGTTCTTTAAGGGCAAAGCCTGAGTTGGGAACCTTTCAGACAAAGTAATCCCCAAGGCATATTGTTGGAGAGTTTGCTTGAGGTTATAGCTGATGCTTGACATTTAAATTCCTTCTGTACTGAAAAAGTCCCTCAAAAGTTTATGCAATCTGTTTTCTGCAACCTGTGCTTGGAGAAAGCAGCATGGAAGTTGGCTTTGGTGCTGGGTGTTTTGTGGGGAAAGGTATCCTGCTAGAGTTGCAGGAAGAGGTTGAGTTTGTACCAGTGTGGCTAGCAAGTAAGAAGAGTCTGGCTTAGTACACAGGCCTCCACCTGGAATGTATGGTGAAGGAAAGGAAGGGCTCCCTGTTTTCTGTGAATATGTGAGGTGGCATCTTGTGTTCCTACACATTGTAGTCACTTCCTAGGAGGGTCATACAATGAAGTATGGTCATCAGAGACAGACTTCTTAGCTCTGCATAGAGGTGTTTTTTTAACACTATTGAGCACGCTTCCTATTCCTTTTGTCTGAGAAATAAGGGTTAAGGACAAAGGGCTAAGTGATGAGGTAGGCCAAAGAAATGAAGACAACTGGAATAAAAGATTGGAGCTCTGAGACTGGACCTGAAAGTGCAGGAGAAAGCAACAGTGTTGCATGCAGAAGTGGTGAGGCTGAGGACTGAAGCACCTCAATGGTAGGCCAGTGCTCCTAAGTGAAAGAACTGCCAGTGTAAATGAGAACCAATTAACAAACAGATTAAGGATACAGAGAGGAGAGGAGAGGAAGGGCTGACATCATAGGAAGTTTCTGGAAGGTATGGAGGATTGCCTAGGAGCACTGGAGGGTAGAATTTATATGTTGTAAGTAAGCAGAGGGCAGCAGGCAATAGCCAAAAACCATCCTGCCATATGCCTCACCTCATACTGTATCTGGTCTCGGGCATTAAACTCTTAGAGCTGAGGGAGTTCCCATATCTTGTCCTGGGATGCTAAGACCCCAAGGTGAGTATTCTGACAGACAAGCTCTTTAGAGAAGAAAACTTTGCCATGGCTCATCGGTGGGTGCAGACGGAGGTGCAGCCCCCACCTGTAACTCAGAACCTTTTCTGTGAAGTGGTCTGACTTTCAGCATTACCCTGGGCCAAACAGAAGTTCATGCTGGTTCCAGGGGGAGGGGGATCTTGCTGGGGGCTGGGAGCCTGCAGCCAGGTTCCCATAGCAATGACCAGGGGCTCTGCCAGTGCTCACTGTTTTTACAATGGGAGGGGGAAAGACAGCAGAGGGAGCTCGGTCTTGGGGCTCCCCAGCCAGTGCTGCAGGGTGGGGTGAGTGACTTGGAGTGTCCCTACCAGGGGGAGGGGGGGAGAGGGCTCCAATATACTCACCCCAGCCTCCAGGGGAGGCTGAAAACTCCCCAGACTGAACTCCCTCTACTCTTTTCCCTGCTTCCTGGGACAGGCTGGGAGTTCCAGCAGACGCATGTACAGAAGGTACTACATTTTGAAACATTTATCTGATCCCGCATGCTGGAAATTACAGCCATAAGTTGTTTGAGAGTAGGTTCAGGCTGGACATTAGAAGGCACTATCTTTCAGTCAGGGCGGCTAGGATCTGGAACCAGCTACCAAGGGAAGTGGTGCTGGCTCCTACCTTGGGGGTCTTTAAGAGGAGGCTTGATGATTACCTAGCTGGGGTCACATGAGCCCAGTATTTTCTCCTGCCCAGGGCAGGGGGTTGGACCTGAAGATCTACTTAGGTTCCTTCCGACCCTACATCTATGAATCTATGCAATGAGGGATCAGATTTCACTGAATTGGCCATTTTTGAAGCCGTCTGCTGCAGTGCACTGGTGTTTGGTCACATCTACTGCTTTCTGTGGACAAATCAAGCAAAAATTGTCACTTGTGTGCGCACCACTGTGAAAGGCCAAGAACTACTGCTGAAAATGAGGCTCATTCAAGGCAGTCCTTAAGATACTGTTTAGTAGTTGGGTTGCACCCCACCCGTCTTCAATTAGCATGAGCTGACTCAGGCGGTGCGGATTTCAACTTCCTCATGCAAGTGACATGCTCCAGGGCAGCAGGGCCTATACACCAGGGCGTTGACTTAGGAATGGATACATTCCGGCTTTCAGCAAATCAGGCATCTCTGTAAATGAAGTGGCTTCAGGGGGATTTGACAAGCTGAGCTACTGTGCCTCTTGCTCCTTTGCAAGGCGTGAGTGGGTGGGCCAGGTAGCATGTGGCCTGAGCCATTTTCTGCCAGTGGAAGACTCACCTGCTCAGGGTTGTACCTGGGGGTCATTGCTGCCAATGTCAGTCAGAGATATAATGACTGGTTGCTGGCTGCTTCAGTCTGACATTAATTAACAGGGCAATATGGGGTGATGGACTGTATCTTTACAGTCCTCATTTTGAGGGGACAAACAGGGTCCACAAGTCTATTACTGTGGCACCTTTCACCACCAGAATAGTCAGCTGGAGAAGAACTACATAAGGTGCACTGTCCAGTGCTGCTTCCCTCCGTACCTTCCCTCCCAGCAAGCTTCACTCTTACCCACAACTGCCCCAGTTCATCCACTGCATCACTTCTTGCAGAATCCTAATGCCTGGGAGCTCCGGGCCGCCTCCCTGGGTGTTTTCCTTCTACAGGTGTCTGGGGAAGACACTGCCTCACACATTCCAGTCAGTTGGCTTGTGCCTCAAAGACATACATACAACAACCCTAACCTGTTCAGTGTGAAAGACAATCTTCTTTCATCTTGTGTTAATTCGCTCTCCTACCTCTTGGCCTGAGGCCTGGGCGAGGCAACGGGAAGTTAATAGACAGTAACTGCTGACAGTAATGAAGCGATGACGAGAGATGTCTGGAATCATTGCACTCCTGGGTGGTGACAGACGTACTCGCAGGGAGAAAGAGAAACACATTTCCAAATCTCTGCTTAATCAAGGCACAGACGTAATCTGTTGGGAGAAGAAAAATGTGGCTGTTCTCACCATTATGATCCAGTTTATCTCCAGATACACGGTACAAGTTAATTACACCTTATCTGCTTGGCTGCCATTGGCACAGCTGGGGTTTGCGGCTACATCCTGGTGGGGATACATTACAAGTGGTGGGTGCAGGGCTCTGCCACTCAATGCCTTTGCTCTATCATATTATAAATAATAAACAATACTGCTGCTATACAGTGCTAACAATACAGGTGTCAGCTCTCACCTGACATCCTATGTATGTGCCTTAGGGCCTTGTTACACATTATGCTGTGAGCTGCACAAATGTTGTTTGGTGTTAGTCCTAGCTTGGAGGTTGGAGCAGTCACATCCTTAGTCTAAAAACCTTCTCTGACTGTTCCCCACCTGCACATCGGTGAGTTGTCACTACAGGGCTGGTGAGCCAGGACAGGCTTCTGTCTCTACTCTATGGTCAGGTGTGTGAGAGATCCTGGGATGCTGGAGGACTTCTGTTTGGGCGGCACATCTGTGGGGAGTACCCACACCTTAATGGAACAGGAGCTGGGTAGTATGGATCAGAAATAAACCTGCCTTGGAATGGCGTAACTTTGAGCCACATAACAAGTGCTTAACAGCACTTAAAGGCGTTAATATGTGGAAAATTGGGGGTTAAATGCTCCAGGAGTTGCCCCAAATTACCGTGTGACAAGGCCCTTAGTGCTCAGCCTTTGCTCTGATACACAGCCCTGGTGTAATCACTCCTATCCTTTCCTGGTGCTGCCATGATTTTGTCCTGGCTCTGGCATTCAGTTATATCAGCATTCAGCTCTGGTGCTTCAGTGCTTTCATCACACCTCATTATCTGCTTGAACCAGCAGCCCTCTCCTATGCAAACTGGAGAGAGTTGGCAGCAGGTTCTCGCTTTTCCACCCTGCCTCCCCCCACTTCCCTACCATCAAGCAGTCTGCCCTAGCTTGGATCTTCAGATTTGATGGCTCTTTTCTTCCTGGAGCACACTGGGAAATGGTGGAGTACTCTGCTTCTGCAGCACCCTGGAAAAAGGAGGAACGAGGAGTCTTGAATTCAGATCCTCCCCCACCACAATACATTCTTCCAGACAGATCCCTTTTAAATAGTCAGTTAAAATGGCACATGCTCAGCATTTGTGTTCAGAGCATATCAATATGACATTGCAGCCTCTGGTTTGGATGTCTTTCATTACAGAGGCAGCTGGGTCAAAAGAACAAAGCTGGAGACATGAAACTGAGTATGAGGGCCGCTTGCTCAATAAGTATCCAGATCCTGCTTGGTCTGAATCATTATCTCCTGGCCGTAAATCCCAGCAGATGTTTCTGTCTCACACCCTGAAACCCCTTGGTGTTTACTTGCTGTTACCTTGGTAGTTAGTAATGCAACTAATTGATTTCCTTTGTCTCACTTGCTCACAGCAGGTCTATGTAGCTGGACTATGATGCACTGAGTCATTCCACTTGGCCTAAAGGGGAACATAAATATTTTTGCCCTTCTACGTCTCAATTAAAACTTGGAATTTGCCTATAGATAGCTTCATTCTCCTGATGAGAGGGGAGGTGCCCTCTAACCCATTCTGGCAGTGATTTACATTGACCACTGGGATGATGGCTGCTTTCAGGGTCTTGAGAATAACAGAAAGGGGTTGTTTGACACGTAGGCCACACCTGAATATGTCAAAGACTTTCCTTCCTTTCTTCCCCTCCTGGGGCCTCTTGGCATCTGCAGAGCTGGATCAGCCAGTGTGCAGGGCCTGCAAATTGATGGTGAGGTGAATACCCCCTTTGACACCAAGAACTAGACCGAAACTATGTCAACGGAGAGAGAGCTGGGGTGGGTTTTCCTGTTTATCCTGTTCGAGGCTTTGAACTGTGTCCTGAAGGGTCAGTGTGTGGAGGAGACACCTTGGGCTGAATAGAAAGACAGCCTGAAATCCAAGAGCCTGGGAAAGAAGAAACCTATTGCCTGGAAGAAGTATCGGTTGTGCTGCACCTCAGAAACCATCTGTCTCAAGAGGATTAATCAGGAGGGAAGAATTTTTGGAGAAGTACTAGGCAGTGTTTCCAGGCTCAGAGTGATTTGGAATGAGAGGTTGCAACTTGGGGGAGATGTTCTGGTGCCCGGTCTCTGAAGGGTTGATTGCTCCATGCAGCATGCAAGTATTAGGCCATATGTGCTTTAACTCAGCCTCCCCTGCTGAGTCACTGCTATCCTCGGCAGAGGTACTCACCCCATTAATGATGAGACTGCTATAAAGGTTTGCTAGTGTGGTGGCTATTACTGGTAAAAAGCAACCTTATACCAGTACAGTGTATTCCCCTTCCTTTGTAGGAATATGGAATACTTGTATAGTTGCATTGTGAACTACCAGGCTACACTGCCTTAACTATACTGGTCCAGCTAAAGTGGAATGACTTTTCTGTTTAGACAATGGCAATGTCTACACTATTTTACCCATACAGGACTAGTATTCTGTACTAGCTCCTATGGAGAAGTTCAGTTTTGCCAGTATAGCTGTGTATATGCGGTGGCTTCTGCTAGCACTGGTATGTTGGTCACAGACTGCACCCAAGGCCAACAAAGCTATGCCAGCTGAAGCCTGTAGCGTAGACCTACCCAGGCCTTACATATACCATTACAAGCCCTTGCAAAAGTCTTCCTGGTAGATACTTTACTGTTTGGTTTTTTTGTGTAGTTCCTTGCTGCCACCTACTGTCTAACTTGCTTCATGCAACAAGAAATGGATTTATGAGCATCTGGATTTGTAACTGAGAGTGTTACTAGCACAGTGGAAACTCTGAGGTCAGATTCAAAAGACTAGATTTGACTCCTGACTGCCCTGAGTGTGCATTTTTTTCCAGGGGAAAAGAAACCTCCAACTGTAAATACAGTAGGAAAGGGGAACAAGCTGCAGAATCACTTGTTTTGAGCATTTTCAGGAAGAAGCTTGATAAGAAGCATCCACCTGGAATAGTTTAGGAACAGCCAGGGTCAGACACAGGTATGGGCAAGCCAGGTGGTTGCCCAGGGCCCAGATAGAAAGGGGGCCTGAAAATGGTATTTTTTTTTCATTGTCTGATCATTATTATTATTATTATTATTATCTCTGGTGAAGGGGGACCCGATACTAAAAGTTTGCCTGGGGCCGCCAAGAGTCTAGGTATGGTACTGGGAACAGTGAATCCTGCATCTGTGCAGGGGGTTAGGCAGAATGACCCTTTAGTCCTGTTTAACCCTATGCAACTTGTGTCTCTTCTCCTTCTGATGACATCTAGTGGTGAATTGATGCATTGGTCTGGATGGTAAAAAACACTGGTGGTATTTGGAAATCTTTCAGATTGTTTGCTTGTTTCTTTCCCTTCCACCCTTTTAGTTGTATAACTAGCTTCATGCAATATTATTGAGGCTGGAATCATCTCTTTTCTGACTAGTTCACTCTGTCAAAAGGAACTGGGGTTGGGTTTGCAGGGCAGTGGTAAGTGCATGATTCAGCATACTGGTCTGATCTATGAATTTTCATCAAACTCTTTTTTGTTTGGGGGTGGGGGGGGGAGTTGCCTGTGAGCCTTTAGCTTCAATTTGTTACTCTGGGGTTGCTCCCTGATACTGGCCTAAATGTTGGTTTGTCCTTGCCCGTGAGCATTGTTGGTATAAGGACCTCTTTCCCACACTTGGTCATCAGTGAGGTTTGAATCTGAGATCTTCAGTACTAAAAGCATAAACAGTATGTCTTGATTTAAAAGACTAGCATCACTGGTTGGCAGTCATAGTAGACTTTTATCTTGTGTGTGATGCTGCCACTTGAAGGGGACAAGAACACACAGCTTCCTCCTTCAGGGTACACAGGTGGTGTCTTATTTGGATTTTCACATTTGTGGAAGAAAGCAGGTCGTGCAGCATCTCTTTACAAATCTGAAATTCCATTAACTTTGCAACCAGAGATGAATAACCCTAGACCAGGAGACACCTTGCTGGCGGTATCAGTCCTTTACATTTTCAACACATAGCAGTTGATCTGCTGGCAATGCTGGTTTACAAAAGTAGTGTGTCACAATGGCTAAGGCTGGGGATTAGAAATCAGAAGATGCAAATACACCCCTGATGTCTGATAACATGTGCATCTTTTGGTAAATCATTTCCATTTTCCCTTTTGTCATTTGCCCTGTGTAATCAGGCTCCTCAGCTTGTAAAACAAATGAGAAAGGAACAGAGATTTGGGAGCGGTTATGTTATCAAACATGGGGCTGAGTGTTTCAGTTTATTTGTTTCATACTCATGCTTCAAGGATCTAAACAGATATGATGGCTGTTGGCTATCAGGTGTGGACATCCAAGGCACATATGTGTGAGACCATGCTGATGCATAATGGGAGAAAGAAATGCTACAGTGACATCTTCCTCCTGGTTGTGACATACCACATATAGGAGATGCAGGGCTTCCACCTCCAGATGTTACAGGCCTCAGTGTATAATGCTCAGTGTGTCACTATACTGACATCTAGTGGTATAAAAGAAGATGAATTAATGATTCTTTTTACTGATTTCTCCAGAAAATATTTTGCTTAGGCACTTGATCTAAAATATAGGGAAAATTCATAGTGATGAAGATGGAAATACAACTCCCATTTCAGTGCTGTTAAAGGACAGTTGTGTGTGAGTGGTGTGCCGTGTCTACTGGGTTAGTTTACAGCGTTGATGGATCAAGACTGGTTTAAATGAATTAGAGACAGAACTCCTGGATTCTAATCCTGGTTTGCCATTAATGTGTATGATCTTGGCAAAATAATGTGAGCTAATTTACTCATCAGTAAAAGGGACATTACTGTACTGCTCTGGGTTAATTAATTCAGGTCCGTAGAATACTTCTGACAGAAAATACTCCGTGTGTAGGACGACCATATGTCCCAGTTCAGCTGGGATAGCCCTGGATTTTGAAGCCCAGTCCTTGTTGGCTGGTAAGAATTAAACTTAGTGGCCTAAAAATGTAGGGGCTCACGGCACAACCTGCCAGGGAGGTGGAGTGGTGCAGAGTGACATGGTACGTCAGGCAGGCAAGTAAGCAGGCACTGCTGTTACCCACCTGCCTCGTGTACCACACCACCCTGCCTCCACCTGTGCCTGCAAGCAGCCCCTCTGACTGTGTGGGTGTGTGGGGGGTAACGTTCCAGACTTCCCATTCTCCCATACCATATGGTCACCTTATCCATGTGTATATATTGGCCATGGATCTGTTGGCTTGTCGAGAGCCTGACTTTCCAATGGAAATAACACAGCATTGATAGTAGGAAGAGAGAGGATGGGTATGGAGTCTGCCACATGGCTGACACTACCTTTCACAGTGCTCATGGTCTTCAGAGGGGACCATCCTGTCTCTCTTTATTATTTCCCTTTTGAAATTGAAATAAAGCCCCAAGTAACAGCCAACTCAAAATGAGGTTTTCCACTAGAAAATTGTACTAAAAAGGCATTTTGGAGAGAATGGCTTCTGGTGTATCTTCCATCTACCCACATGGGTGTGTGGGCTGGAGCCAGAGGTGGAGCTGACAGGATGTGGCTTCTTTTTGATTTGCAAACAAAGAGTATCGCAGTCTGAAACAAAGCACAGTGAGCAGGATTGTATATAACAGTTCCCTTTTGGGTGCTACAATTCTCTCTCTTCTCTTTTCCCTTCCTGCGCCTTTACGCTTCTTCATAGTCCAGTGAAGCTGAATGATAAAGGGCCGTGGAACATTTCCAGAACCTCGTGCTGCGCATCCTAGCTGCACTCTTAGCCCTTAGCCAACTCCCGCTGAAGTCCATGGCAAAACTCCACCGAACTCCTCCATATAGTTGAAGCCAACAACTTATTTAAGACTGTTGGATATGTCAGAAAGAGGGAGAAGTGATTTATATGAGCGAGCACATGTGGAAGGAGCATTTAAGAAAACATCATTTCACAGAGAGGTGAGATGTAGAAGGATCTCCAGAGGGACGGTGGAGTCAGGTACACACGAGCTAAAAATAGATGATCGCCTGGCAGAGAGGTGTTGGGGGGCAAGTCTGCACCTGGAGCAGCTGTGATGCCCAGGACAGCGCCAGCTTCTGCCAGTTGTGGTGGCATGGTCAGCTGCTTTTGCACCCCCTCACAGATGTGGTGCTCAGGGTAGCTGCCCTAGTTGCTCTCTCTCAGTAGTTATGGTACTGATCAAGCATAGATTAAACAAATAGAGTATTCATCCATTTTGGCTTGCTGAACATCAGGCCAGTAGGAAACTTTTCACTGATCACACCTTTTGTATTTGTCTGTTTCAGAGTAATGTTTTCTCCATTTCAGAACAAGACATTTTAATATATACAGGGTGCAGAGCAGAGGTGGATCCAGGGGGAGGGAGTGGGTGCAGTGGTGCAGCTGCAGCCCCCTTTGATTCCTGCTCCAGCCCCAACTTTAAAACCAATTTAGGCAGTGCTGAGAGAGGCAATTAAGTTTATGGCTCATTATCATCTCCCTGATTCCTGCTAATCTCTCTCCACTCCACAGATGTTAATGACCCTCTATTCTTTTTAATAGCCTTGATGTTTCACTATTCAAACTATCCTTTTTCTGCAATTCAGTTGTCTGTTAGTCTTTCCTGGGACTGTCTCTCTTTTATTTCACAGCCCTGCAGAATGTTTTTTGCTCTAGCTAAAAACCTTAACTCACTTGTGGTAATATTAACTCAGATGTAGAAATGACTGCCAGTAAAGCATTTGAGATGCTGTTAAGGTGCTTAAGAAAGCTAGATTTTGTTTTGTGAATTGGAATAAGAGACACATATCTGACTATAATGGCTACAAGACTAATGACACTATATCTCTCGGCTATTTTTGCTTAGTTTTGTTGTGATTTTTACAACTGATTACATTATCTAGCATAAGGGTCAGCAATGTTTTTGGGCCAAGTGCCAAAAAACACCCGCAACCTCAACTTGTAAGATGCTGGCATGCAAGGGACAGATAGTAGGAGTCATAAGGGCTTCAATCCTTGTTGTGGCAGTGCAGCCTTGGCTCCTTCCCTGCCAACCACCCTGAGGCACATGGTGAGCAAAATGACTCCATGTGCCGCAGTCTGGTATGAGTGCTGGGGGTTGCTGGCCCTTGCTTTAGCAAATTAGTTCACATTCCAATACTTATATTTGTTTTTGCTTTGCTATTAAGCTGAATAATATATTACTAGCACCCTAGCATATTGGTAAAGCTTCTAGCTTCTCTTTACTTGGGGAAAAAAATGTTTCGTTATATGGGGTGATGTGTCATACTTTTTGCCTTCCCCTCTTCAAAATCCTAGATCCATTCATACTGGAAAGAAAAAGGTTTCCACTTAAATGTTTCAGGTATACGAGTTGTGTAGCCTGCATCAGGGCATAAAACATTCATCTTCATGACCAACACCAACTTTGCACAGAAGCTGTGCATGTATCTTTTGGTGGTACGATGCCACGTCTGGTTGGGTTACGAGGGAGATGGAACCTGGGACCTTGGACTGAAAACATGAATTGTCACTATTCAAACTAAAGAACCAGTTCCTTTGTTTCAAAGATGGTAGAAAAGTCAAATTTAACAGGAGGTCCAGCTTGTGGTGGGATAAAGAATGCATGGACTGTGTGTTTTCTAGCTCTGACTGATTCCTTCTTGCCTTCTGTATGCAGATATTAGCTAACAGTGATTCCCAGGCCAACTGAGTCAGAGCAAATAGTAGAGGTGAGAGCAGCTAAGTGCTTTTTATGGGGATTCAGAGACAGGGCAAAGGAAAAAGGCCCCACTCACTCTTTCAGAGTGATCTACATCTTGTGTTTGATCCACAAACAAGTTATCATAGAGTCATGTCCTCTCTTAATGGTACTTGGTATCTGTGGAGCACAGGCCAGTGTAAATCCACTGAAACCAGAGGAACTGTGCCAAAGCACACCAGGAGAGGAAGTGGCTTTATGCAGGTACAACAGATGAGAAGGAGCATAATGAATTGAGATCATACGTGAATACTTACAACTCCCTTCCTCCCCACTGTATTTATCTTATTCAGCGTACTCAGATCCTGCGTGAAGGTCACAGTGGGCACGTCTACATGAGATGCTAACTGCGCAGTAGCCAAATAATTCTGCGCGGTAGCATGTCACAGCACAAACAGTGCTAATATGCTACTGCACGGTATTATTAGGCTATTGTGCAGTAGCATCACTAAAAAGGTGTTTGCCAGCACTACTGTGCAATAACTGTGGTTACTGCACATTTATTTAGTACTTGATTATACAAATACTAAATTAAATGCACAGTAACTGCTGTGCATCAATGAATATGTAGACACACCCGGTATAAAAGAAACTCTGGTGGCTCTCCATGGGATCACAAAGTGGATGCACCAGAGCAGTGGCTTCCAACCTCAGGTTGCGACCCAAATCAGGATCGTGGGGAGTCCGCCCCTCACTCCACCTCTCCCGCCTGCGGGGATCTCCCAGTGCATGGTCTGCATGGCTCTCGTCACCACTGCCCCCTGTGATCCTGGCCCAGCCTGGGCTTCGATGGCGCCGCTGGGCATAAGTGAGTGGTGGGGGTCACAGCAAAAAAAGTTTGGGAGCCACTGCACTAGAGAATCCCACTGCTGAGAAATGAGATTGGCTTGTCAGAAACACCTGCTGGTCCTTAGGACCTCCTTTTCCTAATTAAACAGTGAGATGTCTGGGAGGTGCTAGCACAGCTGCTCTCAAAAAGACATTCCTTCCTGCCTGCTCCTTAGCCAAATAGGTTTGCTGGCTGCCTATGGACAAGAGGGAGTGGGGACTTGCTCCAGTTCCTTGGGAATGTGGAGACAGATTTGGAGACAGAAATTCTGGCTGCCCCTCTTTCCACCTCCCAGTGCTGCACTGAATGCAAAAGCTGAAAAACCAGTGGAGTAGACTAGTTACAGGAGATTTAGGGAGACGTGATAAGCACTGTTCCTTTCAATCAAAGGTTTCTGGAGGTGTCAGATGATTCATTTACCCACCTCGTCTACCCACCTGAACTCTTGCCAGCATCATATTTTCCCCTTGGTTGTTGCATTTTCTCTTATTTGTGTTTCTCATACACTGTATTAATAAGCCCCAAATCTAGAGGTTTCTGAATCCTGTACAATAAATAATCTGAAACTTATGTCGTTTGGAAACTGTGATGCCTTTTGTTTTCAGCATACTACAGCCTTACAATTACTGATGCCTCTCCCTCTGCATAGAGTACAGCAACCATCTTATAGTCAGAACAGTCTGTTTCAGAGGACAAGGACACACACACACACATGCACTGTGCTTTGCTTTTATACTTTTGTTTTCATGCAGAACAGAAATCAGGGAAGAGGGATATGTGTCTTTCATCCACATAGGGGCACTCAGGAAAGTTAATTCACGTTAACTAACAATTTGAAAGGATTAGTTAAACCACATTACATTCAGAATTTAACTAATCTTAATTCAGGTTATTTTACTATAATACATTTTTTTTCTTCTAAGGTGGCTGGCTAATCAACTGCTGAATGCTTCCATCCCAACAGGGGATAGCACTATACACTTGGCCCAAAACTGTGCACCCTAACTTTTCAACATTCTCTCAAGGTCCTTTATTTTTAGCTCTAAAGGAGTTCAGCTATCAGTGAATATTCCTTACTTGAATGAACTTAGACAGGATTTGGCCCTAATTTACTGACTCAGTGCTATGGTGCTGTTCTCAGCAGTAGAGGTGCTGTTAGCTATTGCCCCAGCCAGATGTCAGATCAGGTAACTGCAGTATGCCTCCTTAAAATTCCCAAACATGTTTCTATGGATTCAGTACTTTTCATTACTCCTGGCCTAGCCTGCAGCTTAATGCTTTGTTAAACAATTGTTGTGCTTAACTTCAGTGGTGGCTGCATCTTGATGGTAGGCACATGATCCCTGCATATAATTTGAATGAAAGATTAGGAAATTTAATCTGCATTCTGGGATTTTAAAAAAATCCCATGAAAAGGTGTATTATTTTTAGCATTTTTCTTATAGGCGAGGGATCCAAGTTACACATAAACTAGTTTAAGTGATCAGAAATTGGTTTAAACTTGTAACAGAATAGAAGTTCAGTGCACATAAACCAGTTTCAAAATGGCTGAAACTGGTTTAAGATAAACCTGGTTGAATGTAGTGTCAGACTAAATTGATTTAGGTCAAACTGGTTTATGAAACTTCTGACCCAGACTGCTATCTGATTCAAGTTAAATCAGAGTCCTCCCAGCATTTTGCAGCCCTGCTCCGGAGAGAAGGGCTGGCCCCACCCCTCTGCTCCCTAGCCGGAGCAGGGAGGACTGGCTCACTGGCTCCCTTAGGCAAACCACTGCTGGAGTCTGGGGCCAGGGAGGGGTGTTAAACTTTGCTTTCCCCAAGTACAGAGCTGCATTGCCCTGCTTACTTAGTGCTGGCTGCAACTGTGGACTGCAAATCCCAGAGGCACTTGGAAGCAGGAAGAAGTGATGAGCAAACCTGCAGAGTCCTGCTGCTGTCAGTCTGGATGGCAAATCCCAGAGACCTCGGGGGCAGCAGGAAAAGGAATAGAACACATACTGGCTACGTGCCAGAGAGCCATAGTCTAGTGCCCCCTGGCTTCTGGCTTGAGCCACTGCAGGCACGTGGCTGCATTTCCTGAATCAAAAGTGACTGTCTCTTCATTTGCTTATTGGTTCAATCTTTGCAGCTTACACTAATGTGCAAAGACTGAATCAACTCAGCCTTGGGCTTTTTGACCGTCTCTGCTTAGCCATAGTCACATTACTTTGCCTTAGCATTTCTTTTAAAAAAGTGGTATGAAAACCTTGCCAAAAGCCATTTACAAACTGCAATGCTTTCCCTTTTTTGAGGGCATTTCACTCTCATCTTATTAGTTTGGTATATTTCTTACAGTTGCTAAGGATGGAAAAAACCTTGTCTTGTTTTGCCTCAGAAAGAAAAAACATGATATATATAGATTTCATAGATTTCATAGACATTAGGGCTGGAAGGGACCTCAGAAGATCATCAAGTCCAGCCCCCTGCCCGAAGGGCAGGGAGTAAGCTGGGGTCATAGGATCCCAGCAACATAAGCATCCAATTTTCTCTTGAAGGTGTTCAATGTAGGTGCCTGAACCACCTCCGATGGCAGGCTATTCCAGACCTTGGGGGCTCTGGTGAACAAACGTTCCCCCAGATACTGGTGGTCACCCCAATAAACTTATAGGTGGCCATCAGATCACCCCTGAACCTGCGCTTTTCCGGGCTAAAGATCCCCATAGCTCTCAGCTTGTCATCGTAAGGTCTGTTTTCCTGACCTCTGATCATGCGCGTGGCTCTTTACTGGACTCTCTGAAGCTTCTCCACATCCTTTTTGAATTGTGGGTCCTGAATGCTCCTGAAGCCACCACAGGTAACTCTCGTGCCAGCTCTGCAGCCCCAGAAATTGGCATAAGAAGTAACGCAGTGGGGAGTTCCATTTTTATATAGAAAGTGGGTTAGGGTCACCAACCAACCAAAAGTGAAGTGTCAGAGGGTGGGGTCCTTAGAGATGGCCATGATGTCTTTAGGGCCCTGTAACTGTGCCAGCTTTGCTCTGTGGGCACTCTCGAGTCTTTCCTGCCACATCTTGTTGGTTGAAATAATAAATTGGGAGGTTGCCCACAAGTTTGTGTGGTCACGGTTCTGCTGAACCTCACTAGATCCTGCTGCCTTTGGATCCCTTGCCAGGACTTACTCAAAGTCTGTGCCTCTTGAGACACCCCAAGCCTTATGGGCTAGATGTATGGCTCTAAATCTGCCCCTTTACCATGCCCCATGCCTCGCAGTTGGTATTTAGACATTAGCTCTTGTTACGAGGTCTCAGTTTAGTTCAGCCTCTTGTTGTCACTGGACCCTTAGCTTCAGTAACTGCACCCTCTGGCATCGGGCTCTCCACACTGTAGTGTGCCCCCAGTGAGGCCTTCTCCTCCCCAGTAGCCTCAGCCTGGTCCACTGGAGTGCAAACAACAATGTAAATACAAGCCCCTGGGCTGTAACATAACAGCAGCCATACCATTGGAGGCCTGTAATATAACATTGGAGGCCACACTCTGCTCCTTTAAGAAGGCGAGCTTCTCCCTCAACCATGTGTGCCTCCTAGGTCCAGATACTTTAGGAGTTCCTGAAGCTCATTAGTCTCACCAGCAGCAGAACAGGCACCCAGGTAGCTCCATGGAGCTTTTCCACATGCACTCCACTCCCCCCAGCAGCTGCCAGGGCCCTAACTGCCCTTAGTCCCAGCCCTGGGGCTTATATGTGCCCAGGGCCCTGCCTTCTTCCGGTCAGCTGACTGTGCTCAGGTGCCAGCTAATTCCCTCATTAGCTTACTGCCACGGCAACCTGCACCTGTGGGGCTTCTGCCTGGCACCCAGCGCCCTCTCTCTAGGCAGTTTTTGCCCTTAAAGGAGCAGCTGCACCTTAGTGCCCTGCAAGACGAGGGAACAGGTAAAAGATAAATAGGCATCAACGCTGTGGTAACATACAAGTAGCACCTTAATTTTCCCTCACACCTCTGGACATGAATGGCGTATGCCCCCCCGGTGGCTGTGGCGAGGGTGGGGGTATGGCAGCGGTAGGAGCACAGTGGTGGCGGCTGGAGTGTGGCAGCGGTAAGCAGGAGCTCCTGCACACACCACCAGCAGTCAGCAGCAGGTGAGGGGGGGATGGCGAGCACTGGCCAGGGGTCACCTGCAGATGCCGTCGGTAGCATTGGCAGCTGCCAGCAGGGATCACTGACCACCCGCAGACGCCACTGGTGGTGTCAGCAGTGGGGGACGGGTGGTGGTGGCAAGCAGCGACTGCCCATAGGCACCTTTTTGTCGGCATTGCCTTTTTGTAGAGGGTGCACCGCCACACTTGGGGGTGCACGTGCACCCGCGTGCACCCTCTACATGTCGCCCCCTGCCTCCAGAGGTGTCCCCAACCCAGTCTTTAGTTTGGAAAGTGCTCAAACAGAAGCCTGCGCTTGCTTCCAGCTCTGAGCCCAGCTTCTTCAGACTGCAGCCCTGACTGACCCAGCCGGTAAGATCTCAAGTCCTGCCATGCACCCCTGGGGCCCAGTGACCATGTGTTCCCTTCTCCCCGCTCCATCTTTCTCTTCGGGCCTCTTCCTGCTTCCCCTTCCTTTCCCCCCCCACTGCCCCCAGGCCTGGGGGCTTCTGAGAGTTGTAGTCCACATTACAGTCAGCACAGCTCTGAAAATGACTCCCCTGCTGTTACACACATCACATGCACATTACACTGTTACCCTCTTGTCTGCCATAACCAAAAGGGGTGGCAAGGAAATTCCCTTTTACCAAATCTGTGAGGTTGTGGAAGAACCAGTTTCACTTTTGCAGCTCTGACATTCTGAAAAGCGTAATAGTGCATCTCTGCTGTGGCACTGGCAGGTCCCAGCAAAGGAGGGATGAAACACCTAAGTGCACAGACACGCTGCAAACCCAGAATTAATCCAGTGACATTACTTTGGGTGCATCTGGACTGCCTACAGGCTTGCAAGAGATAGCGGGATCAAAAATGGTGCAGATGGATGCATCTGTAGCTGCTTCACACATATATTCCCATTTGAGACTATGCCTCTAGCTAGGATGTGGCCAGAACCTGTCTGGTAGGGCTGTGCGAGGCTCTGGACTGCACTTCAGATCCGGAGAAGATTCAGACACTTTGGACGCTGAATCAGTATGTCTGGACTGAAGCGCTGGCTTCTTTAGGCTTTCCGGAGCTTCCGAGCTGCTTCAGAAAAGCTTCGGAGCAGCTTTGGATATCTTGCCATAGGGTATAATGGGGAATCAATTAAATATCTATAACTTTGTTGTTTTTTGTCTGATTTGGATGAAACTTCCTGGGATGGTAGCATATCCTGAGAGCATGAAGCCTGCCAAGTTTCAAGAAGATAGATTTAGGAGCTGGGGAGGAACTGCACCCCAAATTCTTCAAAGCAAAACTCATGTCACTTGTATGTGTTACATCACAGTGGATGTATGAAAACTTCAGGGGTAGTGGTCCCTGCTGAGGCCACAAAGCCCACAAAATTTCAAGGAGATAAGTGCAGGGGTTTGGGGGGAACTGCACCTCAAGCTGCTGACGGGCAAAACTTGTGACAGATGACACTGTGTGTGTTAAGGCACAGCAGGGTGAAAGCTGCAGGCCTGCTAGCCCCTGCTGAGGCCACAAAGCCTGCCAGCTGTCAAGGGGATCAGTGCAGGGGGGTTCTGGGGCCCTGCACCGCTAGCTGCTGACAGGCAAAACTCATGACACTGGTGCTTGTGCACCTGTCTGTCTGTCTTGGGGCAGTTGATTGTCTGTACTGATTCTTTCCTCTCCTTAGTCTGTGGTTTTGTAGGCGTTAATCCTTGCTAAATAACTCATTTCATTAGCTAGCTACTGTGTATTGAGCTGGTTCCTGAGTGAATCATGATTGATTGATAACTGGTGACAGTAGCTTAGCAGCCAGGCCTGCAGTAGTCCCCCCCGCCTTCCCCCCCACAAGACAGACATAGTTGCACAAGTACCCATGTCACCGGTTTCGCCTGTCAGCAGCTAGAGGTGCAGGGCCCCAGAACCCCCCTGCACCGATTTCCTCGACAGCTGGCAGGCTTCGTGACATACAAGTGACATGAGTTTTGGTTTCAAGAATTTGGGGTGCAGTTCCTCCCAGGCTCCTGCACCTATAGTCTTGAAACTTGGCAGGCTTCATGCTCCCAGGAGAGGCTACCATCCCTGCATGTTTCATTCAAATCAAACCAAAAACAACAAAGTTATAGATATTTCATTGATTCCCCATTATACCCTATGGCTGGATCTCTGAAGCAGCTCTGAAGCTTCGGAGCTGCTTTGGCTGAATCGAAGCGGGAAACCGATTCGGAGCTCCGGATCAGATTGCTGGCATACAAACTGGCTGGATCTGAAGCCAAATTGAATAGCAGCCTACTTGCACAGGCCTACAGTCTGGCCCTATCCCCACTGAAACTTGCTGTTGCAATGGTATAAACCAGCCCTTAAAAGAATCCAGGACAAAAACTGCACAAATGCAGCAAATTTTTTTGGTGACCACATGTTAAAAATAGAAATGACACTGTAGCAGTCATGTCTGTCCCATGAGTAAAGGATGTACTGAAATCCAAAATGGGGGAGCATATTGTATATATTTTTTCTCTCAGAAAAATGTCTGAAATGTGTATGGATTTATTTCTGTAGTACAGGTTTCCCTTGCTTTGTACTGTACATGCATTCCTGGAAAATGGCGCAGAACTTGAATTCACATAAAGGGAACCCACTTTACAACATAATAAATAGGGGTATGTTCCAAGACCTCAACTGTACTGACCCCCAGACCCATTTCTACCACTTTTACAAGACAAATAGTCTCACCAACAGCAGTCCATACACACAAACACAGGCACTGTCATAATGGGGATGGCAACTACAGAAACACGTGTCGCAGACAATAAACAAGAAGCACAGATCCATGCAGGAGACTATATTTTGGTGTGTGTCGCTCCCACAACGCAGCACAAAAACAGCTGACTGTGGGCTTCCACCACACCAATTGCATAACAGTGAATTTACCTTGCATATAACAACTTTTTGGTATAGAAAGGGTCACTGCATAAGAGGGAATTTGCACTTACAGAATCCACATAAAGCAGGGGAAACCTGTATAAAGAATTTGTTGGTTACTTTGAAAACCCCATCTAAAATGCCGAAGTGCTTTGAACACAATGCATGCTACTGCAGTGTGACAGGAGCAGGTCTTTGTCATGCATCAGCTGCTCTCTAGAAGTTACTCATCTGCACCCTCTTACCAATGTAGTAAGTGACAACTCACAGCACTAACTTGCCCTCCTTTATCAATGAACATACAAACAATGTGTTGCTGAATAAAATGGTGTGAGGCTTTACCACTCATCAATTTGTCTGTGGAACCTGCCCAGCGGCATGGTC
This sequence comes from Crocodylus porosus, assembly GCF_001723895.1. Lineage (NCBI taxonomy): Eukaryota > Metazoa > Chordata > Crocodylia > Crocodylidae > Crocodylus > Crocodylus porosus. The sequence continues at coordinate 17,044,279 of NW_017728928.1, forward strand.
TTACCCTGTGGTGAGTGGAAGCTAAACCATGGTAGTTTCCTGAAAGAGGACTCAAGTGCTGTGGGCACTCACCATATTGTGGGGTGTGCGCACAAAGGTAGTTTCCATGGGGCAGTGGTCATGTATTAAAGTTCCACCATCCTTTGGCTCATGGCAATTTTTTTGCATGCCCTCAATGCCCTAAGTATTACATATGATTAATGGGTCAAAACCTGGCCTTTCCCTTCAGGTTTTATTTTGTCCTTGATCTATCATGGTTCTGTCTGAATAAAATCTGTACCGAAATCACACTGCCAGTACGCCCTTGTCCCCATACTTTACCTGTGGCAAATTAGGGTGTATTTGATGTTCTTGGGCATTGTTCCTGGTCAGTGTGAGAGGGCTGTTCCAACAATTTTAAGAACAGGTGAGGCATTAGACAAACACGTGTATAGGATGATTTAGATGGGGATGATCTTGCCTTGAGAAGGGAGTTGGACTTGATAGCCTCCTGAGGGCCCTTCCAGCCTTACTCCTCTATGAAAAATTGCACCACTAAATTGGTATTTTATCTAAAGGCTAAATAAGAGAACTCTAGTCTTTGACTCACATTCATAATAATATTTTCCAGGCTACAAGTAGGGCTAGTTTAAAACTTTCCATCAAAACTTGATCATAGGATTATAGGAAAGTAGGGCTGGACAGGTCATCTAGACAAGGTCATCTGGTCAAGTTTCCTGCTCAAGCCAGGATCATCCCTGACTCAATCATCCCTGCAATGTGTCTGAAAACTTCCAAGGATGGAGCTTTTACAGTTTCTCTAGGAGCTTGTTCCAGTGCTTCACCACCCTTACAGTCAGGGTGGATGGAAAGGTGTATATATAACAAAGCAATTTTTTTTTGTGCAGAAAGTTCCTGCTTTCCTCAGAAGCTTCCTTTTCTATAGAAAATCTGAAAACAAAATATTTTAAATGAGCAGCTTTCATCCCAAATCCCAATAAAATGTTAGCTGCTTCCACAGGGTGAAAAGTTACCGACTGGCTCTAGCCACAAGAATAAGTGTCAGTGGGAGGAGGGAGGTTTGGGACAGCATGGTGAGGATGAGCAAGACTGGCACTTTTAAGAGAAGCTGTTTTCTAGAGCTCATACCATTAAGTCACTCAGAAAAACTGACTGCTTGCTTCATGGCTGGAAGTGCACTTTCACTTTCTAAAAGAGGACGGAGAGGGTTAACGTGCAGAGGCAGTTCCAGGAGCTCAGGTGAGGTGTGGCTCTTTTTCATTGCTGGGCCCTGCAGTTACAGTGCAAACACCTTGGAGTGCAGCAGCAGCCACCGCTTGCTTTCTAGAGGAGATTTGCTATGGCTGACTCTGACGTACACCCAGGATCAGTACTAGGCAGCCCCGTCTCAATGGCAAAGGGGCAACAGGCCTATAAGGGCAGTAACTTCTCAGGTCAGAAAATGGAAGGCGAAGAACCGAATGGTTTTGAAAACCAAGGAAGTGCTAATCCAGCATTGGAGCTGCAAGGCAGTCTAACTGTAAATGGCTCTGAGAAGGAAACCGGTCCATCCAGCTTGCTGGAGCAGGGGAATGGAGTGTGTGGACATGAAGACGTTCTGTGTGATTTCTGCCTGGCTGAGAAGGTCCTGGCAGTGAAGTCTTGCCTGACCTGCATGGTGAATTACTGTGAGGACCATCTCCGGCCCCACCTGGAGAACAGCAAGCTGCAGAGCCACAAGCTGATGGACCCCGTGAAGGAAATAGACTTGCAGACCTGCGAGGCTCACAAGGGTCGCTTGGGCTGGTTCTGTCAGATGGATCTGGCCTGTGTCTGTGAGGAATGCCTTGCCGGAGAGCACAGCGGACACAGCGCGGTCACCTGTGAGACAGCCCGGAAGGAAAAAGAGGTATGTCACTGCCTGTAGTTGCTGTGTTAAACCAGGATACAGACTGCTATGTGGACGGCAGAATGATGGGGTAGGGCTGTAGGCCTGATTGCCTTCTCCCCATGGCCATTGTACGCTGATCGAGCTCCACTGGGTTTATTTCAATTGTCACTGGAATAAGAGAGGGGAAATGTGGGCCTGGTCTGATCCCCCACGGTGGAAGAAAGGGCTGTTGGGTTCAATTTGGCAGATGATCTGTTCTCTCTTTTTATGGACCAGATCCTCCTCTTGCATGGTACAAAGCACGAGTGATTCCAGTGATGTTGATCGGCCTGATGCTCCCCTTCCTTAAATCACATGTCCTCTTTCACACCTCTTCAAAATAGTTGTGAATTGCTGCCATTCTGGCTGTATGTGGGCCCAAGGGTACAAATCTAGGTGAAGGGATGAGAATCAGTGCTACTGAACTAGTAAGGGTGAGGCCTGGCCAAGGGTTGCTTTTGAATACCAGATTAGCCAAAAAACTATTCATACATTTGGCCAATTGTATCAGCCAAACCCCCCCACTTCCCGCCACAAAAGGTTCAGATGTTTGTTTCTTCATTTTCAGAATGAAATACCTTGATTTTTGGTTTAAAAATCACGTTTTCCTAAAATCGACTTACATTTTTAAATGGTGAGGAAAGCGATACTTGATCCCACAGTAAAATAAATTAATTTGGGACAATACATTTCCAACATGCTGAAATAAATTATTCTGATTGTATGTGCACATGCATGCATTTGGCTTCCAGATTGACATTTGTCATTATTTGCACAGCTGTATTTGGGAGTGGGTAAAGGCTTCATGGTCTGACCTTGAAAGAGCTTTCTAACTATATACCCATACAAATAGTTACAGGAAAGGCCTGTTTGTTATGCCCAGAGAAATGAGGGCCTGGGCCTACAAAAGTAACTATGGGTATCCCTTAATCAGGGAGGCCAGTCGTGACAGACCAGGATGGGAGCCCATGTGAAGTTTTGGTATTTGCATTCCCACAGTGTTTCTTTTTCTTTGTACATGGAGTGAAATGCAATTTTCACCTTTTGCCCTATTTACCTTTTCTTTATATTCCTTTAAGGTGTTACTGGGTGCGTCTACGTGAGATGCTAGAAGTGCAGTAGACTAATTCTATTGCTCATTAGTGTGTCATGGCAAAAGCCATCAGAAACATTTGCTGGAGCTACTGGGAAGTAGTACTTATTATGGTGCATTAAGTTAGTGCCTATTATTACAGGTACTAAACTTAATACATCATAATTATGGCACTTTAATGTACATAGATTCATAGATTCGTAGATGCTAGGGTCGGAAGGGACCTCAACAGATCATCGAGTCTGACCCCTTGCCTAGGCAGGAAAGAGTGCTGGGGTCAGATGACCCCAGCCAGATGCCTATCTGGCCTTCTCTTAAAGATCCCCGAGGTAAGGGAGAGCACCACCTCCCTTGGAGGCCCATTCCAAATTCTGGCCACCCTTACTGTGAGGAAGTTTTTTCTGATATTCAGCCTAAATCTGCTCTCTGTCTGTTTGTGACCATTGTTTCTTGTTACCCCAAGAGGCGCCCTGGTGAACAGAGCATCTCTGATCCCTTGTTGCGTCCCCCTAATGAATTTGTAGGCGGCCAGAAGATCACCTCTCAGCCTTCTCTTGCGGAGGCTGAAGAGGTGCAGGTCCCTCAGTCTCTCCTCATGTAAATGTCCTCACTTAGAAGCCGAAAAGGTACGATATGTTTTCTGCCTTAGTATGAGTCAGTGGTGTGTCAGACTGGTGTAAGCTTTAGAAGGAAAATTCTAGGTGTGCTCCCCAAATAACTCTTCTTTGGTATTATAATATGTGAAAACCTAATAGACCAGTTCACCTTAGTGCTTGAGCCCCGAAGTCTTTAAGGTGTAGATGCTTAGGTCTAAAACAACAGATGCTTAGGACTAAAACTGCAATACTGAAAGCCCCTGGCTCAGCTGCTGGCTAAGATTAACTGTGCTGAAACTCCATAAGTGCCTCCCTTTGTACCTTTGGGGCTCTAACAGTGCTTTTGTGGAAGCTCAGAATGCCTTAGTCTTGAAACAGCCAAGCAACTTGGTACTCATCTCACACCCAGGTCTGACTGGGATGCAGAAACTCAAGTGTCCCTCCACCTAAATCTTCTGAGGGCAGCCTGAGGGTTTTCCATGAAACACACACAAACAGTCCTGTTAGCAGGGCCTGGGATCTGGAGCCCGGTTCTATCCACCTACTTAACAAAGTGGACTTAGGCATCTGACAGTGGAACAGAATCAGACTTCAGTGCCTAAGGGTGTTGATACAAGTTACAATTCACATGTGGTAACTAAGCAACGTTAGGCAGTCTTAAAGTTAGCATGTGCTGTGGACAGGCACATGTTAAGGGTTAATACTCTTGTTTATGTGCTCAGCTCTGACTTGCTGGTAGAGTGCTGATAAGTAGGGGTGTGTGAAGCAGGCCCTATCTGATGTAGATTCGGATTCGGCCCGAATCAGGGACAGTGATATGATTCATCAATTCAGATCACTGTCCCTGATGTGATTTGGCCAAATCCGAATCTGAAGATTCGATGCTGATTCGGAGAATCAGCAGTTTGGTCATAGACACAGCTTTAAACGTTTTCTCTATATACCTCAAGGTATCAGCATGACTCATGATCGCTGCAGTGCTGGGGCGCATGTAGCATCCCACGGGAGCACAGGGGGCCCTCCATGTGCTTGGCGGCAAACCTGTAAGTGGACTGGAAGTATTTCCAGTCCACTTCCGGGTCTGCTAGGAGCATGTTGGGGGGTTCCCCCCACATCCCCCCAGCTTGGCGATCAGCAGCAGGGGGACCCTGGGTGCCCCTTCAGGCCCAGGAGGCACCAGTTGGCGAGCCGAGGGGCCCCCCAGCTTGGTCCTCGGTGGACCCAGAAGCGGACTGGAAGTGCTTCTGGTCCACTTCTGAGTCTGCTGCTGAGCGCACTGGGGACCCCTCCCCGCCCTGCTCCTGTGGGACACTCCATCCACCCCAGCATCACAGCACTCATGAGCCCCTGCTACCTAGAGGTATGTAGAAAAAACAGTTAAAGCTGTGTCTATGTCCGAATCGCTGAATCTTTCCGAATCTCTCTGCACTGATTCGGAGGGTTCCTATTTGATTAAGAGAATAAAGAGTCCTTTGATTCATTTCAGATTCAGAGATTTTGCTACCAAACTGGGCTAAATCTCTGCTGAATTGAACCAGGGACTAAAGTTTTGTACAGTCCTACTGAGGAGCATGGGCATGGCTAGGAGCTGCAGGGTTGGTCCCATGGATGACTGGATCTCCGGCACTCCAGCAACTCCTCCTCCCTCCCCACTCCCAGTGACTCCCTAGCAGCTCCCCCCTCTCCTTCCCACCCCATGTCATTTGCTGGCTGCCGCGCATCCCACTGTGAGGTGCCTTGCCCTTCTCATGTACTGCATATGCAGCCTAGTTGCCTAACTGGGTTTCACCCTGGGGAACTGTTGCCTGAGTTAGGTGTTGCAAGACTCAGCATTGTGCTGCCCACATTTTCTTCTGATCTAGCTGCAGGACCTGACCTGTCTGCCTTCTCTTAATCCTGCTAATGAATGTATCTATCTCTATCTTACAGACACACAAGTTCTTTGTCTCCATTACTCCTTCTGGAAGACAGTTGCAGACTTGCTGTTCTCATGTTCAGAAACCACCTATTTTCCTTAATTCATATGCATTCTTGTGCCACATTTTCTTGTAGCTTACATAGTTCCTTTGCCTTCCTAGTGCTCCTGCCACCCTGAAACTACATATTTATTTATATTATTCAGTTGCATCCCCTCTCAGCCTACTTTTGCTGATTTAATAAGCCAAGCTCTTTTGGCTCCATTCATAAGACAGGTTCTCCATTTTATGATCAGCCTAGCAGCTTTTCTTTGCCCTTGTTCCAGTCTGAATTCATCTTTTGTGACTATGGGTGATCAGAATTATATGCAGTATTTGAGACAAAGTTTTACCAGCTTCTTGGAAAATAGCACAAATAATTTCCATTCTCTATTGGAAAAACATTGCTTCATGCATATCAAATTGAAGGCTCATAGTCAGTGAACACACCCAGATCTTTCCATTATTCCCAACTGACAAGCTTGCAGCTTCTACTGAACATTCTTTTATTAGACTCTGATGGCTCTTTATACTATTAAAATTAATCTATTTTCTATTACTGCAGTACTCAAGGTCATACAGTCCTTCCTATTTGATATTTTGATTCTCTTCTGTGCTGACAACATCTCCAAACTTTGCATTATCAGCCAATTTTGTGAGCCTACTTCTCCTTCAGGCCTTTAAACATGATATTAGAAGATCAGTCCCAAACCAGCCATCAAGGGACACTACTCAACATCTCCCTCCACTCTGGTCTTTTCTCCTTGAGCACACCCCATTGTTATTTATCTTTTCACCATTTCATCATTGACTTGACAGTTCTTGTAGTTATTCCATTTGCCTTTTCCTCTCATTGCCCCTTCACCTTTTCCTCCCTGTACACACCTGTTCTAATTTCTGCTGACTGGAGCTGCTACTGAAACTGAAAATGAGTTGCAGTGACTCACAGCTTGGGTAATGGGTAGAGAGAGATCTCCCAGTTGTCCTCACCTCATCTATGATGTAATTTCTTCTCTGGTTCTGACTTCCAAGGACCTGGAGAGTTCATGAAAGCAATCCCAGATTCCAAGCCCCTTCTTCCTGCCAGCAACGTTTTCCACCATCAGGTTCAGGAAGTTTACAGATACTCTGAATTTAATTTTTGCTTATTTTGCACTCTGGAGAATACAACAGTATTCCTCCCACTCACTTTACCCAAAACCTCTCAAATAAGTATATCTGAAAGTACACTCAATACCTTTCCAGCTAGGAATGTTTGGGCTGGTTTCAACACGTATGCAGACAGCTATGCTGTGCTTTTTCATGCTTTACATAGTGGGGCCAGCAGAAATGAAGGCACCAGGAAAATACCAGTAGGGGTTGATCCAGGATTTGAGAAAGGGGTGTGAGAGTAGCTACCTGTGCTGCAGGGGTGGTTGCAGCCCCTGCTCCCAGCCTCCTCTGCCCCTAGTGTGGGCAGACCCATGCCATGGGAGCCTCTAGGTGGGGGACCTTCCCCTCTGTACTCAAAAGCACATCCCCTTCCCTTCCACCCCCCTTCCCCACCTGCTGCTGCTGCTTCCCCTGTGGTCCCAGGGGTGGGCAAGCTTCAAAGCTGCTCCTGCCCACTGCAGCCTGGATGCATGTGGACTGGGGTCAACTGGGAACAGTGACAGCAGCAGAGGTAGTGATGGGCATGGGGTGGGTGACCCCACCCTGCCTGGTTCCCTGGGAGCAGGTGTAGGGAAGGGGAACCTCCACCCATTGTTGCCAATGCTGTTGCTATTCCAGCTGAGCCCCCAGAAGCAAGCCGAAGTTGGCAGGAGCAGCTTTGAGAGGACTGTGGAGAAAGCAGGAGCAGCAGGTGGGGGAAGGAGGAAAAGGAAGGGAAGGGATGTGCCTTTAAGCATGGAAGGGAACAGGAAGGGGGAACCTTTATGTGCTTTGGGGGCTTTAAAAAAAGCTCTCAGAGGCTTCCACCTTGTAGTCAGGAGCCATGCCATTGCACCACCTCTGGATCCACCTCTGAAAACCATATACCCAAGGCAAGACACAATATTTGAGCTGCTGGTGAATAATCACTACTGCTCATTTTAATGGGATGATAGATTCTGAGTCACCTTGTGTGCTATTTGTTGAGCAGGCAGCACTAATGCAGACACATGGCTCTTGATTTCCAGAATCACTCAGCCTCCACCTCAGTGATTCTCATCCAGGTTCCTGTGGCACTCTGATTACGGGCAGATATTACACATAAACCAGTTTAAATAATCAGAAACTGGTTTAAACTGGTAACAGAACAGACATTCAGTGCGCATAAAGTAGTTTTAAAATAGCCAAAACTGGTTTGAGATAAACCTGGTTGAATGAATCAGATTTAACTGATTGAGCTCAAACTGGGTTATGCAATGTCTGTCCCAGACCCCTTCCTGGTTTCAGTTAAACCAAAGTCCCCCAGCATCCTGGCATGCTCTCTGGGCTGTGCTCTCTGCTCCAGTGGAGCAGGGCTGGCTCTGCCCCTCTTCTTTGCAGCCAGAGCAGACAGGCAGGGGCGGGGGCCAGACACTGGCTGGGAAGGGAGCAGGGAAGAAGTTTATTTCCTCCCTCCCCTGTCCCACCAGCATGGACCTGCACTTCCCCATGCTGGATGTTCCAGCAGCGGGGGCATGACCAACCCTGGAAATATGCTTGCCCCGGATTACTGCTGCCTCTGCTCCCCAACACCATGAAGGGGGGGGGAGGGGGTGCCCTCATCAAGAGCCCTTCCCCTTGCTGCTGCAATGGCAGGGTGGGGGCGCGGCCGGATGCCAGTGGGCAGGGCTGCTTAGGCAGGGGGCAGGGAGGGAGGTTATTCCTCTCCCTCCGGTGTTTGGCAGAGGGGGCAGCAGGGGGCTTATTCTGTGTCATGCCTTAAGCAGGGAGCAAGTGGCGGTGGTCAGGGCAAGCAGACCCAGCTGCGGTCCCCTGGGGACAGAGGGAGCAGAGCGGGGAATAAATCCCCTTCCTGCCCCCTAGTGGCAACATGGTACATGGGGGTGCATATGCACTCCCTGAGAGTGCTGGTGTGCCCCCTGACAGCCCGTGCTCCCTGCTTAGGCAATGGGCAGATGGGAGTGCTGGTACCCCTGCTGCAAGTGCTGACTGGGGAGTAGGAACGCTGGTTGAAGCGCCACAGCCACTTCCGGGAGTAACTGGTGTGATCAGCTGCGATCGGCTGTGGGGGGACTCCCCCTCAGTCACTGACTGGTCACTGGGGGGCATGTGCCCCCCCCCCGACTAAGGTGTCACGGCACCAGTCACTCATGCTGCCTCCTCTGCCTCAGGGGACATGCCGCCTGGTGTCTGGCTGTGCCCAGCCCTGCTGCTGCAACAGCAAGGGGGGAGCACCCTGGAGACCCAGCTTGGGTCTCTGTTGGTGAGACAGGGAGGGGGCGAATTAAATCTCTCTCTCTGGCCAGTTCAGTCAAGGCTAATGCCCAGGCTGACCACCCCCCCAGCACAGCTTCCCTGTTGCTGAGAGGTGCTCTAGCACCCCACTCCCCCTGCCACAGGCATGGCCTGCATTTTCTCAGTCCAGAGGGAATGTCTGTGCAGTTGCTAATCAGTTCAACCTAGGCAGGTTAGACTAACCTGCAAAGATTGACTCAGTACAGGCTCTGGCTTTTTGAATGGCTACCTCTAGCCTCTGGGGTGCCTTGAGATCTTCAAGGGTGCTGTGGGGTGCCACACAATGTTAGCACTGTGAGGCGTGCAAACATGATTCACAAGATGAACCCAGAGATTTCAAATAGTGCTAAAAACGTTCTGACCTGTTGTGGCATGAGTCTTTTTCAACAGAAAAGATGCTTTATTATTTTTCCATAGTCAAAAATGTGAAAACTAAGAACTGGCATTTTCCAAGAGGTGCCTTGAGACTAACAAGGGGTGCCTGAAGGCTAAAGAAGATGGAGAACCACTTCTCTGTTTAGGCACCTGAGTGAAGGGGTCAGATTTTCATGATTAGTGCACAGCAGCTTAGCAGGAAACAAAAGAACCAGAGAATTAAGGCTTGTAACATCCACTAGCATTCCCGAGGTCTGTTTAGGCATCCCTGGAAAGATCAATAATGTGCCAATCAGGAGGAACTGTCACCAAGTTACTGCCTTGGTGTATGGGGGAGTGTGGGTCTCAAAGTTATATGGTTTTTCACAGATGGTGTATGTGATTATTGTCTGCTATCATCGTCTCACTCCTGTTGCCTTTAGTTGTTTCCTAAACAGCTCTCCCCGCCACAGTATTTTCTTTGCTTGAAGCATTACTTCTCTTCAGACACTGACCTGGTACAAACTTTTCAGCTCCTTTTTCCTCTTGAGACTCTTTCAGCCTCCCAGTCTTTTTCAGTGTTGCCTCTATCTGCTGTCTCCTTCCTGAGAACAGGTTGGGTCTAGCTGAGATGGTCCCCAGGTACCTTTGACTTCAGGCAGAACTGATGGTTAATTGGAGACAGCTAGCTGGGATATTTCTCTTCTCTTTTTTCCCCTACATGCAGCAGTTCATGCTGTCTTAGAATCTGACTGCATATGGGTCCTTCCTTCTGGCTTTTACTTGTACAGAATTGGGCACCCTGTTGGCTGAGATAAGCAAAGCATGTTTTAATTGGTCATAGGACCATAGGGTCATAGGAATTTCCATGATACAGGTACCAATGGTCTAACTTGAGCATCTGGTCTCTGGAAACAGGCAGATGGCATAAGCTGCAGAGGAAGAACCAGCCTCTGTCTCCCGCAGGATGCTATAATATACTTGTGCTATAAGCCACTTGGGGAATTATCTACTTGACTGTTGTGTTTAGCCTACAGTTAATTTAATGGGGCTGAGCCTTGAGTCTCATAAGTCTGGTTTTCACTAGTCTCCCTATACGAATCAGACTTACTGGGCCCATAACGTTTCCTCCAGCACGTGGAGCAAATGCACTGATTCACATACAGCTCCTGCCGCCTGCTAGCATAGGAGATACAGCCAGGCAGCACTGCCATAGCAAATGAGGTGGGGAGGGGGCAAGTGGGGTGACTGCCCTGGGTGCCGAAGCAAAGGGGCACCAACAGGTGCTGCCCAGCCAGGGCAGGATGCAGTGAGAGGCTCATTTTGGGGGGCACAGGGATGGGGGGGGTGGGCAGCTCCCACTTCTGTGTGTGCACTCCTGAGCAAGCATGGTGGGGCATGTGCCCCCAGATCTGTGCACAGGGAGAGGGGGTGGGCTGCTGCTGTGGGCTTTGCCCTGGTTGCCAAACTTCCTTGCCATGGTACAGCCAGGCAGAAATAGGTGTGGGTAGGGATAAGAATAAGGCTGCCTGCAGGATACCTGGCTGATGAGTGAATTCTCAGTTCCTAGATTTATATTGTGTGTAGCTTGGCTGGACCAAAGAATCTGACCCCTAGAGACCATGTGTGCTTGTTTATGTGAACGATTGTTGGGCTGAGGTGTTTAATTTCACTAGGAAATCAGGGGGCTTCCAGGTTAAGTTAGTTTAAGTGATGCTTCATTTTGCAGTGTACCCCACAGGAGGCCAAGTGGCAGTTCACTCTGTTATTGAAATGAGCTAGTAGAGCTGAGGAGAAATCACAACTTCTGACCTGCAGTAAAATGCTGATATTCAGAAATTTATTTTCATCCCAAATCAAAATGAAAACCTGAAATACACGTTAAAAATCATAGTCTTGTTCTGTTCTTTTACTCTGGGTTGAACATCAGGTTTGGGGTTTAGTTCTGGCTCACAAAAGCATCCAAAAATCTGGCAGTCTGGTTCCTTCTCTGAACATCTAGGAGAACAGTCTTGCTTATGAGATGATTTGTGTCCTTGCTCTATTCTATATGTGGAGCCTGCTTTAATTTATCTACACATAACTCTATTGATTAAGTTGGAGTTAAATTGGTGTAAAATTCAATGAGACCAATTCAGAATCAGACCAAAAAAGACAGGGAAACTTTACTGAAAGCTGCAGAACTTTGAAACCTTTGGATTTGGTTGTAGAAATGGCTGTCTGGAAGAAGAGTCTGGTTTAGGTTGGTGGGAAAGGGGGCTGATCTTATTCTGGTTAACCACTACCTCTGTTTCTAGCTTTTGTATGAAAGACACAGGCTCTTGCACTGTGGGCTCTTGTACGTCCTTTACTCACTGGTGGGGCATACAGGTTAGAAAATTGTTCTGAAATTTCCCTTCCCTCTCCCTAATGCTCTTTGGATGACTGACATTCTCAAGGGGTTATTTTCTGCAGTCACGTGTGACAAAGTATGTTTTACTTGCTGTTTTTGATGCAAATAAAAATGCCCAGAATATTTTGCATCTGAGGCCTGCTGTTTTCTGTGGAGGGTGGTATAGATTTCCAATAAGCTTTGGGTATTCAAAAAGTAATTGTAGGGGTTCAGAACGCCTCTCTTTTCTGCCACCATCCCTGATCTCAGAGCAAGTGCATCATTAATGTCTGTTTGATCCATTCGCAGAGAGAACTTCTTCGGACCCAAATGGAATATGACAGGAAAATAAAGTCTGCCGAGAATGCAATTATCAAACTGCAGAATAACACTCAGTCTATTGTGGTAAGGCTGAATTTGTGTCATTTCTCTTCCTCAGACCATACTGATAATAGCATGGAAACAGTAGCACTGTACCTGACAAGAGATTGAATGTATCAAGTACAGCTCAAGTAAGGCGTAGGCAGACTCCATGCCCTTTTCATCTAGACATAGTCCAGGCCCCCCTTAACCATGGTGTGCCATGGCCTGTGTGCGCTGAGCCACTACTCCTGCTGCCTCCTAGAGATTTCTTTTTATGATGACTACAAGAAGGGAGACAACAGCAATGGGTCAGGTTGGAACTATGCTGCCTTAGAAAGGTAGGACGGCTAGAGTGCTAACCTGAAACTTGGGTTAGCTCTGCCACAGACTACATGTGGGACCCTGGGTAAGTCCAGTTAGCCTCTTTGTCCCTATCTCTGGATGATAGGATAACAACACTGCCCTAACACAGAGGTTGCTGTGAGGACAGATGTGCTGGTGATTGGGAGGCACTCAGATACTTTTTAGTGCCTCTGCTAGATTTACTGCAGCTGAGAGGCCTTTAGAGCTAAAACCATGAACTTCTGTAGCTTGTGCTGAAGAGCCAAAGCTCCTTAGATGGATCTCAGCCCTGAGGTTTGGGCACATATGGGGACTTGAGACAGACACTTCACCAGTTTGCTTCCCAGGGGCACTGAATCTGAAATTCTTTGGATTTGGTGTGAACTCAGATCACACATGAGGACCACAGTTGGGGTTCACTTCTAGGCTTAAAGTTCATTTTTACCTTGAAAAGTAACAGTACAAAAGTACATTAGTCTCTTGGTCTGGGTGGAGCCAGAAAGGTCAGAGTTGCAGGAAAAATACAATGTACTCAACCTGTAAATTAAACAAACCTTTTTGAACCTCTACAAGGTTATAGGTTCTTTTGAGTTCAGAGGGAGATCTGGGGGTAGATTTGTCTTAGATCCAACTGGATTTGCTCATTTCAAAAGGGAACAATGCTTGCAGTGCTGAAAGATTGAGCATTCCAGGGTGGGAGCATCTTTGCGTGGGCTTCTGCTATGGAAAATAATCCCAAAACAATTTCTTGGTGATATCATCCAACTGCCTGCAAAATGCATCTTCGGTGAGTCACCTCTCTGCAGGGTGTGAGCCTTCCCAAGAGCAGTCTCGTATTCACACTATTAAAAGAGTGAATAATGATTGTTACCCTCTTGCAATTGCTCTGCACTCACCTAAATCCACAGACCGCTCCCTTCATTTCACGGTACAGCTGCTTTCTGGCATAGAACTGTTCCGATGTTATTTTCCTGCCTGGTAATTCACTAGGTGGCTTGCATAATAATACTTAAAACCAGAGGGATGATGTGGCATGTGATATAGCTGATGAGGAACAAAGCCCTTCATTCTTAGGCAGCCACTTCACATCCAGGTGTGAGCCATTATCTCCTGATGGCTCTTTGGTGGCCTCTGGGCAATAATTTGATGGTCTCAGCTCAGTTTCTGTTGGATGAGTGCACAGATCATAGTGGGAATGCTGGGACAGGATCATGGAGATCTAACTGCCCTCTAGCCCAGGGGTTGGCAATGTGTGGCACAGAAGTTGGATGCAACTTGACTTGGGGCGGTATGGGGGATCATGCAGATGCATTGTGCTGCCTGTCCCCACTGCAGCCCTCTGCTGTTCTCTTGTGCCTGCTCTTACTGTTGCTGCAGAGGGGCCTGGGATTGGTGGTAAGGGATCTCTGGGAGGCTGAGATTTGTGATCAGAAGCAGGGGTGCAGGTACTAAGCCCCAGCCCACCATGTCAATAGGTTGCCAGCTGCTGCTCTAGCTGATAGAAGACAATCCTGAAAGTTAGGATGGAAACACAGTGGCTGTGTACTGTCGGGGGTGACTGTCTAGTATTACTGTCAGAGCTATGGATACATCTGGGGCATCTGTTCTTAGTGCCAGGGACACAGCTTTCAGCAGTACCATGTTCAGTTTAAAGTTAATATGAAATAATAAAAAGAAGGGAAGTCCTGCACTAGGAGGGAGAGCCCAGAGGTGGAATTTCGTAGATCTTTGCCATATGATAAATCTGTCTCTGCTTTCTCCCTAGGTAGACGAACCCCTGCTGTTGGTTCATTGCAAGCTTCTTGTTATACCACATGTAGCACCCTTTCCTCCCCAATAAGCTTTACTGCTTGTCAACTTGACCATCATCATTTTAAATAAGTGAAGGGGGTTGGATGGACAGGGCCCCTTACTCATTAAGAAGTACTGTTGTTGGGTATTTGGCGTCAAGTCTCCCCACACCAAGGACATGTTGGCACTGACTAACAGGAGGTTAAGGCCAAGTGCCATATACCTATCTCTGTAACACCAAAAGGGGAGCCAGGGCTTGCTTCCTTCCTGCCAATCCTCTGTTCTGAAAAGAAACAGAAATCCCCTGCCCAGGCTGTTAAGAGCTTTGGTCAGTTCACCTCATACAGCTACTTGCCACAACTGTTATTGGTGTTAGGGGTGGCCCTTTTACGAGCATGCAGTAGTTAGGTCAAGTTTGCATACTCCAGAGATGTATGACATGCAGTCCACTGGATATTTCTTTCACTATTGAATGAAAAAATATTTGAAAAGCCAAACAGAAGGTCTTTGGCCTTGCTGTGTGCTAATTCATGAACGTATGCACATGCCTGCATGTGCAGTCCAGTTTCGCATTTGCTAGCCTGGTGAGGACAGGATGGATCTCTAGTGGCAGCCCTTCACTGGCATTCAATTAAATTTGAGTTAGGTACCCCTGACTTATAGACAGGTATTGTCTTGGCCAGCTCTCTCAAACCAGTCAAAACCTAGGAGCCTAAAACTGTCCTAAGAGTATGTGTGTAAGGAAGTATTTTGGGGAATTGGGACCAGAATCTGATGTGGGAACCTGTACATTGGGTTGGAAGCCCCACTGCAACTAAATGTGGGGTATTATCTGGAAAACTGGGAGCCCTTTTCAGAATCTCGGGTCTGGAACAATTGGGACATTTGACATCTGCCTTAGATATGTTGCTTACAATGCTCGAAGGGGGCCATTGTACTCATAAATTGTAGCCTTCTATATAACACAAACTATAGGGCTTCTCTCAGTGAATTCCCGTATGAACTACAGTGAGTCTTCTAGAACAAGAGCTTGTTCTTGTCTCTTATTTCAGATTCACCAGTTACCCGAACCTGTCACTGCACTTGTGCTATGGAGGTTTCTCCTTAGTCCACATACAATTCTGTTGGGTTGTCCCAATGTGTTTGCCAATAAGGTACAAGGCCAACACAGCAGGAAAGATGGCAGCAAAAGCATGTTTGAAAAGACAATAATGGTGGCTTTTTTCCTTGTAGAGCTCCATCTCTGAAGTGAGAAACCTGGCTGAAGAGCAGTTTGGGGAGCTGCAGGAAGCTGTCAAAAAGGCCCATTTGGATGTGCTGTCATTTTTGGAGGAGAAGGAACGTGCTGCAGTTAATCATGCCAATGGGATAAAGACCCACTTGGAACACAAGTGTGCCATGATGGAGGAGAACAAATGCAGGGTGGAGAAAATGGTCTCCCACACCAATGACACCCTCTTCCTAAAGGTACCTTATTCTACATGGCATTCCCATTATAAGGGCTTGAGAAATAGCATAGCTGCAGGTTTTGCAGCCTTGAGGTTAAGTATGCAGTATTGATTGCATAGTCCAGGCTTTCTTGCCCTGCAGTAAAGCCTTCCAGTGTAGCAGCTCCCAAACTTCTTTTAGCTGAGACTCCATTTAGTCAGATAATTTTTTGTGCCCCATGTATGTAGTTACTGCAGCCTGCATGTCTGTAATTACCCCGTAGTAAGAGAAAACTAACTTGGGGCTTTATTTCATTCAGGGTTAAACTGCCTGGGTTTAGTAGTCCCTGTGGGGTTACAGCAGGCACAAGGACAGTTACTACAGAGCAGCTGAGGTCTGGTAAAGGCTTGTCCCTGTTAGAGCACATGGGGTAATGATAGATTTGGGTGAATGAAGGGCTCCATGGGGACGGTACCCCTACAGTGGGACTCACTATTTCAAAGCCTGATTTGGGAGAGGATTATTTTTTCCCTTAAGTTATTTAAAAAATAAAAGACAGAAAAATGTTTCCTTAAATCTCTGAGGGCATCATTAATTGGGACTGGATGAATATCATAGATCTATAATAGGGGTGTATGAAACTTTGGCAACCTTTTCCTTTCACAGGTATTTCGGCTCATTTTGGTGCCTGAAACACGAATCTGAAATGAAACAGAAGGCTCCGAAACATCTCTGAAAAAAAAGGAAACCATCTGAAACATTTCAGAGATGTTTTGTAAAATTTTAGAGTTTCAGAGCTGGCCTTGTAGGGAAACAGAAACTAAGAGGGAAGGGGAAGCGGGGGGAGGAGAGAAGGACTGCTCTGATATTGGCATCTGTAGCCGGCCAGTGTCTACAATCTGCCCTTGAGGTCTCTTCCAATCCCAGTGCTCTGGGGGAGAGATGACAGCCAGCTGTCATTCCACGTGCAGATCTGGGGGCCTGCACCCCCTGAGAGGGCTGCAGGGGTGTGCCAGACTCCTCCCAGGGGGGCACGGGCCCCTGGATCTGCGTGTGGCATGACAGCATGCTGCTGCTGCCAGCAAGTGATATGAGTTTTGCTTTGAACAGTTTGAGGTGCAAGTGTACAGAAACCCCTGCACCTATCTCCTTGAAACTTGGCAGGCTTCATGCCCGCAGAAGAGGCTACCATCCTGGCAATGTTCATCCAAATCAGACAACAATGAGACAGCTATAGGTATTTTATTGATTCCCCATTATAGCCTATGGCTGAATCACTGAAACAGGGTCGAAACTCAGAAATGGTTTCGGATGCATTGAAACAGAACAGTGATCTGAAACACCAAAATACATTACTGTCCCTCTGAAACAGACAAATCCAAAACTGAATCGAAACATAGCTGTTTGGCAGAACTCTAATTTATAACCTAATATTTTTCAGGTATTTCTCTTCCTTCTCCTTGGAGAATGCTGGAATTATTGCTTTCCTACAGCCCAAACCCTAATCATTTCATTATGAAACCTGGCATGTTATGTCCTTCATCATTTTATGACCATGCTTTTCCATGTTATGACCATGACCATCATTTTTCTGATGTGCTCAGTGAAATGGCAACTGGTAGCTAGGTCCTGAGATTGCTCTACTTTAGTTAGAGTTGGCTCAGTCTTTACAGTCACCGAGTTTGGCTGGGAAAACACATGTTCAGGTTGAGTTTTTAAAGATCCAAGTCTGATCCCGCTCTTATGGAGATTGACTAGGATTTTGCTTCTGACTGACATGAATTGGATGTGGTACAAAACCAGCCAAATATATGCAGGAAATAAACAAAACCAGATTTTTTTTGTTTGGATTAGGAATACTGTGAATTCAAGAAGAATGCAGGGGTGGACACGCTTCCCAGTGTTTACATTGGACTGAAAGATAAACTATCAGGGATCAGAAAGGTTGTTGTGGAGTCAACAGATCATTTGCTACAGCTTCTCCGAATCTCCTATAAGGAAAAGCTCCAGGAGTTTGCAAAGGAAGGTAAGCCTCTTTTGTAACTCTTTAATGTGCATTTGCAGAGATGTGTACGTGTATGCGTATGCATACTGTAACCCTTTTGTTGGTTGGCAAAAGTGAGGCCCTGAGAAACTGCATGCTATGCAACTCAGCATGTGAATATAATACAATCCAGCAGAACAGTCTTTTGATCTGTAATAAGATCCTGGCACTGGATTTATGGCATTGTGCTGACTGCTGTGAAAACAGACAGTGCTGATTGGTCATGACGTTTTGCTGACAGTTTTCAACTTGCTGAACCCCAAACTTTCCATGCGCACATGCAGCTTTGATGGAACTATTTTTGAGAATATACTTTAGAGCAGGGACGGGCAATTATTTCGGGTGGAGGGCCACTTACTGAGTTTTGGGAAGCCATCTAGGGCCGCATGACAGGCAGTTGGGGGCAGATAAATATTAATTTGCTAAATTTTTTAGGGGCCCCGTGGGCCAGATAGAATAGCCTGGTGAGCTGCATCTGGCCTGCGGGCTGCATTTTGCCCAGCCCTGCTTTAGAGCCAGGGCAGAGTTTCTTGTCAAAGGGCGAGAACATGCAAAATGACCCGGCAGTTGGGCACTCATGTAGAATGTGGAAGGTCCAGGTTTAAGCGTCTTGATTTGTGTGAGTCCATTCAGGCACTCAGACCTGGGCTTCTTATATCCCAGGGAAGTTTCTGGAGTACCAGGCTATTGATTATTTTAAATCTTGAATTGTTTTGCGGGATGGGAACACCTGTTTCCCACCCAACTCTAATAGCAGTCATGAAAAGTTTGCAGTGTATTAGTGGGTGAGCAAGCATAAGTAAGGGGCAGGAAAGGATATTTTATATTTAAGTACAATGCTTGATTAATCAAGTGAGCCAGGAGAAACGCACTGCAGGCGTTTCTCTCTGCTCCACCAATTCTTTTATTCAGTTCTGTCTCTGCCTTTCTTTACAATGATAAACACATGCAATCAACGCTTAATGATTTACTGTGCGGAAAAGCCTGAACGCTGTGTTGCTATCCTCATTCCTTTTAAATCCATGAAGGAACTCTGACAAGCAATAGGATACAATGCAGCTGAATTTGTTGCCCCAACAAGTTAATGCTGTCGGCTGGTCTAATCAATCCTGTTTGTTTATGGAGTCTCTCAAGTTTTTCTCAGCAAAGCTCATTTGGTATTAGGTGCTGGTACTAGCTGTTCCTGCTTAGAGACTCTGCGGATGAGATATCATCAGGCTTGCTAACAATGTTGCGTTATCTGCTGTGCTGCTGGCAGTCTTGATACGAAGTCAGACATGGGCTGGAGGTGACAAAGAAACAGAGCTGTTTCTGGTATGAATCAGCTGAGTCACCTTGGGACTGAAATGATTTTCTTTGAGAAACACACAGATAATGGGGAGAAGTTGTTGAATCCATTATTATTTAGCTGGTTTTCACTCGAAACAAAATTTTAGCACTTGTAGCAAATGTATTTTTTTCTGGAGTAAATCAGCAGCACAGCCTAACTATAATACTATGCCCATCTCTACCAGGACCTCCATGAACTGCACCTCTGAGAGCTCAGTCTACCCCTTGTCCACTTCCCCTGTAAATATCTGTCCTGCCTTTCATGGGTACAGTATGATGGCTGAGGTTGACAACTTGATACCCCTTCTTTTCTATCTTGTTATTTTTCTTTCCCTGGATGGCAAAATTATTTTCTACCAGCATTGCATCTCTTTCCTATAGCTTCAGTGCTACTTCTCGTCCTCTCTGAATTAGCTTCCCCTCCCAACGGTGATGTCATTGGCAAATTTGTTAATGATTAAATTAACATAAAGAAATACCTTGTAAGGAAGAACTGTGAAACAACTGCTTGAGGTAGAGAGAGGAGCCTATGGGGAGGGGGGGGAAGCATGAAGCCCTAAAAAAACCTGGATTAGACCAAAAAAAGGTACTTCCTAGTGTGGTGTACAACAGGTACTGCAAGATTCTTGCATTCCATTGAGTGAATGCTATGTAAAAGCAGAAATAAAATCAAGCACAAAGCATTACCTTCTGCACTGGATAAACTTTCAGTGTATGACATTCCTGCTCCCTTATAAATACAAGATTATGAGAAGGCAGAGCATGCACTCAGAACAGGCATATCTGAGGAGATATGGGGGTAGCCGAGACCTCATCATGCTTTTGGTGCACTAAGCCACCCAATTCCCCCCCGGCCTTTCTCCTGCTTTAGGCCAGAGTAACTTCCCAGGAATACTCCCTATCCCTGGCTGTGACAAAAACAGCTTGGCAAGCTAACTAGAAGTGCTCACTGACTGCATTTGACCATTCCTGACCTCACGAGAGCATGGTTTCCCTCATTACAGATCCAGGTACACTTATACAAGCCATCACAAAGCCAGGAGTCTATGGCTCTCATTTTGACTTAGGCCAGTTTCACACAGCTGTAACTTCACCGATATGATTATCAGTTGTATACGGGAGTGCCTAGGGGCTCCTTTCTAGGTTGCTGCCCCATTTTATCTAGTGCTTTTCAGACACAATAAAAGAGAGGTGACCAACCTGTGGCAAGGGTGCCATCAGTGGCACAGGCAGCCTCTACATGTGAAACATGGCAGATTGGGGAGGGGACAGTGGCAGGGTGGGAAGCAGAAAGAAGAGCATCAGAGCAGACAGGGAGCACAGGACAGGAAGTAGAAAGCTGAGCACCCGATTGGGCTGAGGAAAGAGATCAGTGGCACGTGGAGGCAGGACTAATTTGCAGCATGCTTGCCGAAAAGGTTGGCCCTCATTGCACTAGAAGACCTACTCCATGTCCCAAACAGCACATAGCTTCAGGATGGAGGTGCCACTGAGAGATCAGAATCAGGCCCACTGTCTGTGTGGTCACAAAATCATTTCTTGAAATGAAGTGCCTATGGAACTGGACTGGTTCTTATTCCTCATAACATAATAAAATAGGTCCTACTATCACATCACAAAGTTACAGCAGGGACACTCCCCCTAGGGCAAAAACACAGGGTTAATGCTGGAAATACTGACCATACCTTGCTGTCTTTCCGTTATTAAAGAGGACTGTGGGATCAAAACGCTGGTATCTGCAATTGTATCACCCAAGCATCACATATCTGCTCCAGAGCCAAAAGCTAGAAGTGACTTTCTCAAATGTAAGTATTGGGTTTAATGTCTTTAAAAGACATGTTTTTAGTGGGGAGATGAGATTTCTAGGGTAACCTGGGATTGTATACACGGGAACTTTAAGGAAAATTAATCCTGTGATACATAGGAAATGCAGAGTATAGGGTAGAGCATTGAAATCTATTGCTTATATTTTGGGCTAAACTTGTAGCACGTCCATTGGACAAGTCATTGTAACTGTTTTAAGAGCACTCTTTTCTTTTTCATTCAGACACATTCCCATTAACATTTGACCCAGTCACAGCTCACAGATATCTCAGGCTCTTGGAGGACAACCACAAGGTGACAAACACCACTCCTTGGGAACACCCATACCCAGATGACCCAGAAAGATTTGAGCACTGGCGTCAAGTGCTGTCAGATAAGAGTATGTACATTGGTCGCTATTACTTTGAGGTTGAGATATCAGGACCTGGCATTTACCTTGGTGTGACATACAAAAGCATTGACCGGAAGGGTTCAGAAACTAATAGCTGCATCTCAGGGAATGACTTCTCCTGGAGCATCAATTGGAACGGCAAGGGATTCTCTGCATGGCACAGTGATGTGGAGATGCCACTAGAAACAGACACATTCAGCAGAATAGGTGTCTACCTGAACTACCCTAAAGGGACTTTGTCCTTTCATGGGCTCACTTCTGATACCATGACGCTGATACACAAGTTCGAGTGTGAATTTGCTGAGCCACTGTACCCTGCCTTCTGGCTTTCAAAGAAAGAAAATTCTGTCAGGATAATAAGACTGGGGGAAGAGGCAGAGAAAATCCCAGTTTCTTCCTCTGAGGAAGTCCTTTCTTCAAATGCCAATTCAGCATCTGAATTGGATGCAGCAGCCAGGACCTAGTATGTGGATCAGTGCTACTGTAGTAACAAGTAGTTGGGCATACGTGTTACTGGGGTTTCCAGAATAGGTTCCATAACCAAAGCTGGTTTCAAGAATCCCATACTCTAGAGATGGAAAAGACCTGACTTGATCTTGATGCTTAATCCATCCTTCATGCCGGCCTTTCTCTGGGGGTCAGCACTGATTGCTCCCTCAATATATTTTTGCCTATTTTTTTCAGTGTGATTTTAACTTCTCTTAAAAGGACCAGTATTCCACCACTCTCCTGGGAACCTATGCCAACTGGGGACCCAATTCTGATCTCACTTTTGATGCATGCAGTGATGTCAATCAGCATAGTTCTATTGACATTAGTGGGACAGGGGTGTGTTATACTGGCTGAAGATCTTTAGTGGAGTTACACTACTGTAACATCAAAATGATAGGATTAGAAACCAACCCAAGGACTGGTAACCTGAAACTTTCAAAACTCATAGATCTCCTGAAAAAAAACCCAGTAGCTTAAACATCATCAGTTAATTTTAAAGAATAAATTTCTCATTAAAGCAGCGTCCTTTTATTTGTCTCTGGGGTTCTTTGCCTGTCAGGTGCTCTTCGTTTACATTTTGAAACTTTTCTTTGCAATTTTATAGTGGACTCAAATATTATGCGGTGTCATGATTCCAACAGCTAGGGCACTAAAGAAATACACTAACAGTCATGACTCTCACTGTTAAATAAGAGATGGCCACACTGGTTTCCACTTAAGCAAAGAGATGGTGGAGCATCTGATGTGCCCAAGCAGAACCACTGAAAGAGAACACTGTTTTGTTATTCTTAGAAGGCTTGGGCACAAAGCAAGTTGTGGCACATGGCACAGGGGCACAAGTTCCGCATGGCACCAAAGCACAAATGAAAGACATCACTCTGCCGATGCCTGGGTGGGTACAGCACTCATGGCTTTCATATACAATCTGAGGAACAAAGCACCTACATGTACAACCAAGACATACGCTCATAAGAAAAATCCACTGCTGTAATAAACACCACTTGATTAAAAAGATGGTTTCAGATATGACTGATATCGTGTACACTTGTGACTTGTTAAATCACCTTGTCCTGAAAGACAGATGATTAGTAGTGGGTAACCTTTCTCCATTCAGCTTCCAGTCCAATCTATAGACTAAAATTTATCATCAGCCACCGGCTTGTGGCCCCTATGTGAGCCGAGTGGGTGGGTCTCCATACAGTTTTTGGTGGGCAAGTGTCCTTTTAAAAAAAAATCTATCACCACAATGGCCACCATTGTCAGTAGTTCTGCCTGAAACTGAATGAGGCTGGGGTCTTCGGCCATTCACCTCTCTGCAGGGATAGACTGGGGCAGACAGAGAAGCAGTACAGCTAGGGGGGCCGTCATAGAGGACATTCTGGTTTTCTGCTACTCTGCCTTCTATTGATATGAAACCCAATGCTTTTAAGTCCTCTATTTTTTTCTTCCAGAGAAAACTAGAAGACATAAAGGCATCCGGTTTTGTATCAATAGAGGACAGAAGACAACCAGACTGTCCTCTATGATGGCCACCCTAAGTACAGACGAGGGTTGTCCTCTAGCTTCTGCTGCTGTACCTGCTCTTTGGTTAGGTAGATAAGCCTCAAGGGGACCAATTGAGTTCTTGAATGATGCCAGGTACCAGGAGCACATGGGAAGCAAATGGCACCTTGTCTTCCTGCTCAGCTCCCCCGAGCTTAGCTTCCAGAGCCTGTAACAAGAAGATCAGCCTAGACATAAAGGAGGAGCAGAGCTGAAGGGATGGAGTGAGGAGAGGAGAAGCAAGCCCACTGCCCCTAGAAGCAGCAGAAAGCAGCCCATTAATCCATCATCAGTAACTGGAAAAGTCCAAAAGCAAAGGGAGAAGCTTTGTAATGAACGGAGAGGGGTAGGAGAAACCAAAAATGAAATATGTAAAGAAAATGAAATGAAAAAAGACTGAAAATAGAAATACAAGACAGCTTCCAAGAGGAAAAGACCAGAGAGATCATGTCTAAGTTATTGTGCAAGTACTGATATTAATTGGGAAGCAGCATAAATACATATTGAAACAGATAATAGAAAACACTGGAAAGTAGAAGGAAAAGTGTGCCCTCTGCTACAGGGAAACGAAAGGCAGGATCGGGGGTGTCAAAGAAATCCTAATAAGACAAGGACTTGGAACGGGAAAGAGGAGTTAGAGGTGCCACGAGAGGGCACTCTTATCCTGTAACAAAACGGGCTTCACTGCTACGAAGAAGCTGGTAACTGAATCTGGAAGCAATCCTGCCTTCCTAAGTCTTGGAAGGAATTTGTATTGAAGTGATATCTAGCATTGGGGCAATGATTTGCCTGTTACCTCTGCAGGCCTTAGTTCCTATTCATACCTGACAAAGGGGTTTCCTGCTATTTGTTACAAGGCATTGTACCACATGTGGTAAAAGGCATTACATTTTGGTGTCACTGGTGATTCCTGTTCAGAAGAGAGGATTAGAGCATATTTGTGTCACTGCTATGTGTTCCTGGGCAAGCCTCTGCACATGTGCACCAGTGCATGGGAAAAGACCCAGGTGGGGTAGGGGAGGCTGGCCCCAGCAGCCTTACCTGGGGTCCTGGGAACCTCCCTGAGCAGCAACTGTGCTGATCTAGCTGCTTAGAGCCTGGCCAGTGGCTAGACTATGGCTCTGGCCAGCCAGGCTGCAGTTTCTGGCAGAGCAAGCTGCTGCCATGTGCACCTCACTGCTTTTTTTAGTGGTGTTTTTTTTTTTTTTTACACTGGCATCTCCCAGTGTCAAAAAAATTGCCATGCTGTTAATTAGCAGCATGGCATATGGGTACATATGTGCCGTGTGCGGTTTGCAGTACCTCAAATGGTTTTGAGGTGCTGCAAACTGTGCATGTGCGTGGGTAGAGATGTGCCCTATGGAGCTTGAATCTTTTTTGTGAAAGGAAAACCCTGCAGAGAGAAGACGGGAAAACGTCTTATTAATGTGACTGTATACTGTTAGAAAGGCCAGGAGGTAGCTGGGCGCTCATATAAGATAAGAACGGGTACAATCAGGTCTCAGATTCTGGGATTGGGATCTAGGTATCAGTGAGGAACTTTGTCTATCCCTGGTCTAATTGCCTAGCTGAGCTGGTATGAAGACTTTGCCTAGAGATCAGATACTAGCCTGGCTAGGCCAGTAACAAACCTGCATGCATCAGGACGTAAGTAAAGATTTGACTAGTGAGAGATAGAGAGAAATTTCCCCTTGAGTTGGGTAATTCCATCCCTACCTTTGGTTTGGGTTTTGCACCTTCTCTGATGCAGCCGAGACTGGGTTTGGTGGAAGCAGGACACTGGATGAAACGGCTCATTGGTCTGATCCAGTGGAGTGACTCTGATGTAATTATCTGACCTGGGGAGGGGAAATCTTGTGGTATGTTCTTGTATGCTGTACAGTAGGTCTTCCCATGAGGCAAAGGAAATGTGGGCAGTTGGAGGAGTCCCTGATT
This sequence comes from Crocodylus porosus, assembly GCF_001723895.1. NCBI lineage: Eukaryota > Metazoa > Chordata > Crocodylia > Crocodylidae > Crocodylus > Crocodylus porosus. The sequence goes on from NW_017728928.1 coordinate 17,069,464, forward strand.
GCATATTTGACAGGAACTGCACACAAGGGCCAGCTGAGTATAAGACTGACACAGGAGCCTGTCTGCACAACACAGCCATCATCCAGAGATGAGCAGGTGCACTGAGGAGACGGGAACATCCCTCGGCTGCCTTCAAATGCCCCCCATCTGAGCAGCTGCCAATCTTCTCAGTCTCAAACCCTTGGTGCCAGGGTACAATTCCTACCAAGTGTGCAATGGCACAGTGGAAACCTGCTGGAAAAGGGGGCTAAACCCTGCCCGCCCCTAAGCTTCAGCCTCTCCAGAACCAAGGAAAATGTTAACAGACACTTCACAGGGGAAAAGACAATGAGCCTTAATTGTACAGCAGGCCTGGTGCCTACCCTCCCTCTGCAGCTAATTGAACAGGGCTCCCCTGACATGCTGCCTGATGGACGGCATGAGCCCTCCCATCCTGCAGGAAGCTTCATGCTAATTAGCAGCCAGACTGGTGAGTGTTCTCCCATTCAGTAATATCTCTCAATCTGCCACCTGTCACCCAGTGTCCCCCCCCATCCATTCCCCTTCTCTTAAAAAAATCATTATTGAGCTCAGCTTCTTGAGCTTAGAGGAAGCAGCCTCATGGAAGGAACCCCTGCAGTGATGCCCCTTTTCAGGAATACTTGCATACTGATTTAGGTTTGCCTTTTGCAAAGGGAGTTTCGCAAAGGCCCCTTACTCCTGCAGCCAACAGCATTTCCTAATGGTTGGCTAGGACAGAGGAATAAGCCAGATCCATAAATGGTGCAAATCAGTAGAATCCCATTGACTTCAGAGGCAATGGGGCCAGTTTGCCCCTACCAAGGGTAAGGCCTGATATCTGGAAAGGGATTAACAATACCCAACTCCAAGAAAATATATTTTGTCCTTAGGTCTCCAGCTGCTTTATAACAGAGGTCAGTATCATCCCCATGTTACAGGTGGGTAAACGGAGGCACAGAGAAATGATTTGGCCAAGGTCACAGTGGCAGAGCCAGGAATTCCATCCAGTGCTTTATCCAGCAGGCACAAGACCTAAAAGGTGGAAATGATTCCTCCTTCTCTTCCTATTATACACACTGAAACTCAGAGCCAGTATGATGCCGCCTTACTAAGTTAAGTGCATATTAAAACATGGGTGGAAAGGTAAGAAACAAAGTGAACAGGGGACTGCGGGGCAGGAGGAATAGAAGTTTAAACAGAAACTCCAGATTCTTTTTTCACATCAGTGTCAGTTACTTGATTCTAGTTCTGTATACAAGAGGGCAGGTAAAATTACTGAAATTCGTTTTTGTGAATATGTTTGAGAGTGCTCTCCTCCTCCCCCCTCCCCACAATTTTCCCCTTCAATCAAAATGTTCCATGAATGTTTAATTGTTTTTGGACAATCATGTGAACAAAACCAGAATGCTGACAGCATTTAATTCTGAACTGGAAACAGGACTTTCTTTTCCAGAGAAAGGCACTTTGAGGTCCCCTGTTTGGAAACTGAAGCCAGACAAATGAAGACTGAAAATAAAGGTGCATATTTTGAACTGCGAGGGTAATTCACCATTGGAACAGCTGCCCCAGAGACTCTCCAAGATCTGATTGAAAGATTTTAAATCAGGGGAGGGTGTCTTTCTGAAAGAGTTGTGTGGTATGAACTTGTTGCAGAGATTATTTGTCCTGTTATGCAGAAGCTGTTATGTCTTGTTATGCAGTGGCCTGCAATTTCTCTTCGCCTGTTATGCAGAAACTCAAATGAGACCATATTATTGGGCCCATTTGGCCTTAAGAGCTATCAGTCCAGAAGCACTAAGGATGTATTGATTGATTTATTGACATTTCAATGGAGCTCATCAACATGGTGCGTCACAAACACTCACTCCTCACCTAGTGAGCAGCAGGGGCTATAAATCCAGTCCACAGATCAACCCCAGCAGAGGGGCTCCCAGGAGTGTGCTTGTGACAGCTCAGAGTGATAGAGGCCCTGACCAAACCGTTCTTATACCTGTGCTGATCCACAGCTGCGGTGAAGTGTCTACAGAATTCACCTGGGACTGGCAAGGAAGTAGTTAACTAGACAACTGGTTTCTGCCCAATCAGGATGCAAGCCCTGCTAGGATTGCAGATAAAAAAGAGCCACAAGACTGCTTGCTTGCAATATGGGTTAGGAGTCAGCTAGGGATGGTGGCTGTGCTCAGCTCAGTTAGTGGAGATGCTTGAGGAGTTGCATGAGAACTGGAGCTAGTTAGGAAGGTGCTGGTGAGGCAGGAGTAGAAATCTGGTAGAACTGGCTACTGCTCTTGACTAGGAGCTGATGTGGGGAATGAGAACTAGAGTGGGGATTGAAGTGAGAAGTAGAAGTGGAAGAAGTTATTCTTTACCTTCCCTTTCCATTTGGCAAAGTAAATAGGTAGGCCTGTGTCCAGTTCTACTTGAACCCAGATCCAAGCTTTGTGAAGAAGTTTTGTTTGTGCTCATTCCTGTTCCCCTCTTAACCTGGGGTGTAGTCTCTAGTGGGACCATGTTTCTGTAAGGAAACCTTGACTTGGACTCCAAATAGCCCTGATTTTTTTTTTTAAAGCAGGGAAGCTAGTTCCTTAAGCAAGATCTTCCTGGGGTGCACCACCTCTCGCTTGGCTCTTTGGCCTGGCTAGATAAAGGACTTTTTTTTTTCTTCCCAGAATTAAGAGCCTCTTTCCTGCTGCCTGTACAGGGGGGAGATGGTCTATATGGGCCTGCAAACAAGCCAGTTAGTTAGACTGCAATTATTTGGAATTAACTTGTGAAATGGTTTCAATTTTGCAGCAAATATAACACAGTTGGACTGAGTCAGGAAGAATTTTCAGCTAAACACCACAGTGTAAATGGTCTGGGGAGAATACAAGGGAATTCAGCTTGTGTAGCAATTTCAGATGTCAAAACAAGTTTTCTAGTTAATATATAACTATTTGGTCTCTATATTTTTAATTAAGGTTTTTAATTATCCAAGTGTATTTTATTAGCTTTTATGAAGACATCTGCTTTTTAATGCTGTAAGCCAAATCTTTAGCCTGAAACACAACTTGGCCAAGTCAGGAGTTTGATCTTGGGCAGTCCTTCATTACTGGTAAACTGGGCTATTTCAATTAAACTGCAATTTACCACCCTGGCTTGATTGAAATTGATATTGTGGAGGCAGCAAATAGCTTTGGCTGGAGTGCTTGGGTTATGACGCATTGGAAACCATGTCTTATTCATAGGGTGGTGATGAGCTTATTGCTGAAGTGGCTATTCTCTCTGGTTGGGGCTAGCACTGCTTATACCTTGGAACAGGCCATCAACTGCCCCTCTCGTCTCTTCCCTATGTATCACCCTATTTTATTTTAGCTTTGTTCCCTTGCGTCCTGTGTTCCACAGTCCTCCGAACATGCAGGCCCTTGAGCTGTATGTGAGGACTACAGAATCCAAACATGCATTCAAAAGCTGAACAGCCCTCCCCAATACAGGGATCACTAGATGGGACTTGATGGCTTCACTTATACAGAGGCTAGAATAGACTGTAGTCTATACTAGCTTCATCAGATTCATGATGACAGTGGTTAAGATGTTTGGCTCTGGAGCCAGAGGCATGTGCCCAAGACTACCCCATACCACTCCAGCTGGGAGTGGCACCTGGCTATTAAACTGGGGAACCAAATGTGGCTGGACTTGACACTGACCGTGCAAATGCCTTGTGTGCGATTTTGCTAAAACCCTAGTGAACAGTAATGTTCATTAACTACTATACTTCATTATGCTGTACAGGCACAGAGGAGATTTTTCACCTTCAGCCCCTACCTCCTACCTTCTGGGAGGGTTCAAAATTCAGATACAGACCTAGAATTGAATCTAGCCATATGTGGCCCATTTAAATAGATTTCTGTTTCAATGAGATTTAATATGTAATTTCTCCTTTGAAGAGAGTGAGTGCTTTCCTTTCCCAGCCTCTGCCTCAGTAGGTGCTGGAGCTTGGTTATGGCTTGTCAAATGCATTGTCAAAGGGCCTGCTCCATTGTTCTTGTTGAATTAAGTGTCCCGGGGTGGGGAACCAAACCCCAGAGTCACGGTAGGCCGGGGTGGCAATTAGACACGGTAACAGGCCAGGTTCTATTGGCTATGGAGAACTGAGGCACGGGAAGCGTAGCGGTTTCTTAAACAAGTCCTGAATTTATTTGACTTACGCTTAGGTGCGTAGGAGAACTATGTCTTCAGTTACAGTTTAC
>NW_017728928.1:17074219-17109593 GCF_001723895.1 Crocodylus porosus
AAGATCTGCATAGCAACTGAATCTGCTCAGAGCTGAAAGTGGGTCAGGGCTGATTGACAGCTCCTGAGGTCATAGAAAGGGTAGTCCAGGCCCTGCATGGAATTTTCCACTCTCAATCAAACTGAGTTCATGCATTGGCAGCACCTATACTTAAAATTTTGCTCCAACATTAAGGAGATTTTGTTTTAGAATCATAGAAAGTTAGGCTTGGAAGGGACCTCGGGGGTCAATTGTTTCCTGGCTTGGGGAGTGCTCATGGATCATTATTTTTGTTTTTCCCCATTGGGAAAATGGATAAAGCAACCACTTCTGCTGTTCAGCAGCATGATAAAACATCTTAAAATTAGCTTATAATCCATAAGGTCCTATATGGATCTCAACTCACTCATTTATTGGACTGATTTAATTCATCATGGAAATGCAACCTCCTCTGGGACAGTAGTTTGGCCCATAGGAGTCATTTCCCTCTTAACCTAGTTAAGAAACTAAGACAAGAAGCAAAGACTATTACTACAGCCAACTAAAACTGCAAAGACAGACTAGCATGTAAGAATGGGCTTGTCTTGTTGGACTGCAGCCCCAGAAGAGAGGTCTGCACCCCACCTCTTGCGGAACGTGCTGTGAGAACTTGAATGACCATCACTGGTTGAGGACCTTAGTCTTATTACAAGAAAAGTAATTTCTTCCGCAGTGCAAGGTACTCATCCATTCGTGATTTAGAGAAAAAAGGTCACCTCTTAAATAGGATTTTTTCCTAACAGGAACTTAAGTATTGACCCCTTCCAGTTTTTTAGAGGATTGCTGATCAAGGTGGTTATGGAAGGAGAGCAGTGGTGGCTAATGGCATCTTTCCCACTCAGCTGCTTGTTTCATAAACCAGAAGAATTTAGGACTCTGAGTTTTATGGGGCTTCTTGGCTTCTCTAGAGCAGAGGCAGGCATGGTAGATGTGTCTCTGGCAGTGGATATGAGCTCCAATTTCTCCCACCTATTACACTAAGGCCAGCAGATAGATGTTGCTTGGCTGAGGTGAGTTTCCTCAGATAGAGAGTATAACTTCTGCAGCATACGTGTTTGTGCCTGTGCTCAGGACGCATGCATAAATGTGCACATGCAGACATTTTTTATTCATTCATTTGCAAACCTAAAGTGAAACTACACAAATAGTGAAGCTACCGCAGGCTTGTGCTGATAGGAGTGACAACTGCATTTCACCGCAAATATCCCTATTTCACAAGCAAGGATTCAAAGGGCTCTGCTTCTTATCCAGATTATGTTAAAGCCACTTAGGGTGGAACATATTTCTTGCACTAAGGGATTTTCTAGTGGGTAGGGTTTTTTTGGGCCTGAGCTGCTGTCTGTGCATGGCAGTGCTCTGTTAATGGAGCTTTTCTAAAGGAAAAAGATAAGTCCTTGTGTAAACAATGGCCTATTTGGCTTTGTGGCTCGGGTAAAGACAGCAGAGGTGACTTTTTTTCTTTCCTGTTAAGTGAGTAATGCAGAAAGTCCCCCCCCCAAAAAATTATGTCTTAATTCTGGTTTGAGAAATGTTTTTCCTACCTTCACAGGAACAATCTGATGGCCCCTTTCAGTCCCTTAGGCTGTTGGCCTCATTTAAAAAAAACATACATAATTTGCCTGGATTTCATTTCACTTACCCTTTCACTGCCTAGCCTGGGCCCCATGCTAACAGAGGCTCAATCATCCTGCCTCCCCAGGCGTGCTGAGCCCCGTGGGCCGGGGCTGAGGGGTGCGGGCAGACCAGCCACTCAGGCAGGGCAGTGTTCTACCTGGCAGGTGATGAATGGAGGGCTTGGTTTCTTGTCGCTGCTGGTCTCTTCACCGCTCGCAATGTGCTTCTCAGAGACAGAAAATGATTGAAGGGAAAAATGAGAAAGCTAATGAACTTGAAAACATATCTCAGAAGAGAATCAAAGTGGGGCTGGAAAGGAATGGGCTTGCTGTCACTTAATAAACACGGGCCTCCTGCTGACAACATGTCCTCCTTGATTGGAAGGTTGAGTTTTTGGAGCAGAACAAGAAATGGAAAAATGCTCCAACAAAATGACCCTCTTAGGACTAAGGTAGCCAGAAGAGTCAGAGTGACCTTCCCAAGAGGATTTTAAGAAGGTTATAACAACCAAAAGGGCAGCTTTTAATCTGGCAGAGGACTTGACCCACTCATGGGAACTGTGAAGAGCGAAACCAGCTGAAGTTTTGGCGCAACTGTGTGTGGGTCATCCCCCCTCACTTCTCACCCCCTTTCTCTGTTGTTCAAAGAAAATTCCTTGAGAATAACCTGGCACTCAGGGCACTTTTCTTAAGCTACTTCTGGTGAAGGAGACAGGTATTTTTCTTCCCTTAACTGTCCAAAGGAAAGTGAAAGATGCAGAGGTATTGGCTGACATCCTGGGTTTAAAAAATCACCATCTGAGTGTTCCCCACACACCAGCTGTCACTAGTGTGACAGTGATGGCTTTACTAGGTTTGCTTTTCATTTACACTGGTGTCAGAAGGAGGAGACTGGGGCCACCTATTTTAGAAAGGGTTAAACTCTGTTTAAAAACCTGGGTGTATGGCCCTAAGCTCCCCCTGCACCACGACCTGCTCCGTATGGGAAAAGAGAGGGCCTCAGGGGGATGATTATAGCTTTGTGACTCTTCACTCAGCATCAGTGCGGCTAACAGCAGCCTAGAGGCTGCTTCTAGCTTGCACTGGCGGGCGGTTATTCCTCTAACGTATCTCTGTCTGAAACTGCTGTGCCCTTCCCCTTTGGGTGTGTGCTTTTCCAGCACTATGTCCACGGGGGCTCCCACCTTTCACCTTGCTCTAATTGCCTTGCTCCACTAATGAGACACCAAGCCATGGATGCACTGGGTCAACTGGATCTCCTGCCTTCCCACTCTTCATACTATAGGGTATTCCAGAGTGCATCACATGCACCCTGGAGACTCAGTACCCTTTTGAGGTGTGATGGGATAATGGGTCACATTTTTCCCCACTGCACTACTGTTATGGCTAAGCAGTGAGAGAGGTGCCAAAACTCATGTTGCAGTAGCCAGTCAGGTTTACACTTGCAAAAACGACAGGTTTTGTCATTCTTAAAGACTTAGGCCGTAAGACAATCCTCAGCTGCAGGCCAGAGGGAAATCATTTCACCTTAAGTTTATATTGCTGTGAAATCAGGTACCTTATGGGAGCTCTGTCTCCTTCTGGAAATGGCCAGAGTTGGAATTTCAGTTGATTTTAGGGTTAGGTGCTGAAAGGAGAGACGACTTTGTGAGCGAGGCACAGGATTGTCCATGAGATTTTTCAGATCTGGATCTAGTTCCTGGCTCTGTCGCTGTCTTCTGTGAGCTTGGACAAATCCTTTAATGACACTGACATATTTTCCTACTTGGAAAATGGAGATACAAATGATTCCTTTGTCTCTTTGGAGTGTAGCCTCTGAGGGGCAAGAACTGCCTCTTACAAGATGTCTGCATAGTAGCTTTCTCAGTGTGGGGGGTTGATCACTGCTGGGGACTGTAGATCCAACTTCTTAATGTTAAAAATCCACAGCACAGGAGGGAGGGAGCAGTATCTAGAAATGAATTTGCCTATTTGACGATGCAAGATTAGAAAATGGGGTTCAGCCTCATCTCTGTGTCAAAGAGCCAAGGAGAAATGTCTGTGCACCCAGTCTGACACTTCTAAAGACATAATAGTGCTATATTCTGCAGGCATTATTGTAAGTATCTGGTGAATGGATGCAGGAGGATGAAAAACACCTGCTGTCCAAAAATATAAACAAGGGTATCTTAAAAGCAACTGATGCTCTGCTTGGGAGGGAAACATGCTTTGGATATTGCACTGCAGCAGATAAATAATAATAGGGATTTAACCTGCCATCAGGCTTTCTAGTGATGAATGAAATACCGGCAGACTGAGCACTTACAATATGCTGGGCTGAAAAATGTAGATAAGAAGGAAAAATATGAGGTGCGCAGCCAGGCAGGGGCAGAGGAGGGGGAGAAAGCTGGTGACTTGATTCCTGTATAGGATCAGAAGTTCAGGACAGTCCTCCTACCACACCCCGGAGTCTCTTAGAGCCAGATCTGTATTGGACTTAGGGTTGCATGGAACTGTGATGTTCATGACCAGAACTGCAGCTATGCTTGAAGGTACGGGTTTACCTTGTTAAGCCCCTACAGACTGCAGAGGAGAATCTTGCATGTTAACTATACAGAGACAGTTTGGGCTAATAGATAAAGCAGTAGACTAGAATTCACGCAGCTGGTTTCTATTTATTTCTCTGCTGCTGGCCTTCTGCATACCCTGGGCAAGCTGCTTCCGCTCTAGGTACCTCTGCTTCTCCTGTCTAAAATGGGGTAAAAATATTTACTCCCTCCCTTGATAAAGTGCTTTTGAGACCTACCTATTTATCTACTATTTGTATTATTAATAGCAAAATGCCAAATGTATTGTCCCAGCTCCCCTTAATTTTTTGGGGAGCCTTCTGAAAGCAGTAGATTTACTTTGCCTTTACCTTGGTGTCTTTGAGGGTGAGTTAGGGCCCAATCAGGGATAGGTTTATCTAGGTTATGCTAAAACATGCATGCATAATCTAACAGAGGCTGAGGCATGGGTTGTAAGGTAAGCAAGAATGCTGGGATAGTTTCAGTCTCAATCTGGTGTGAGCCTCCTAGTCTCCAGGCAATTATAAATGAGCAAAGGAAAAAAAAAAAGACAGAAAACCATATAGTCCCTGAACCATGAGTTTCAGAAACATGATGGAAATGTTAGTGAGGTGGCCCTCTGAATTTTAGGAAAACCATATCAATGGTATTTTCTAGGATTTCAGTAAGAATGTAAAAAAATGCATTTAAACATGGTATAATATTTTAAATTTTGCAAAGGTATTTTCCTAAAATGGATTATTTTTTGCAAATAAAAAATCCCCCCCCCTTTTTTGTGGACAAATGAGGTTGTTTGACCTGATAAAAATTGTTCAAATTTTTACACTAAAATTAAGTGAGGGAATGCACTAGGGTAACAGACAGTAGCAATGGTTCTACTTCCAGGCCTAAGTGTTTGGCTCTAAAGAAAGAAGGATCAGAAAAAAATGACTGGAAGTGTATTTGCTCTGCAAACTGGCTTCTCAGGGGCTGTCTCAGGGATTTCTACAGTGTATCTACGGCTCTTTCAAGTGATACCAAATGTTTCTCTAGCTGCACATGGAAGAGGGAGAACCTCTAATTTGCTGGAAGCTCACTTTTAACAACACCAAGATTCTGTTTTAAACCTGGAGCATTTATTTGCCACTCTGTTGCAAATGGGAAGACCATGCCATTTGCCATTTGCTGTCTGCCAGTGGCAGTGGAGCTGGTGACACCAGACTAGAATATCCTGCAAAAAGATTAATTACCAGTTGGAGGGTACATGGAGAGCGCCTAGTCCTGAGGAGCCCTCCAGCTCGGTGCTCCCTGTCTGCAAATGTTAAAGCAATTGTATAATGTATTTAGCCTGGGCATTTAGTCACATCAAACATCCCAGCTAGATTCCTCTGGGTACTGAGTGTCCTTCTCTAGTCTGGAATTGCATGGATGGTCAGTCCCTGGAACAATGACAGGGCAATTCAGGCAATGCTGTTTTGCATTGCACTGTCTCAGCTGAGCACTGGGCATCTTGTACAGAAGGTCAAAGGATGTTGGCCCATGGCTGTTCTCATTAGCAAATGCGATGGTCTTGGATCAATTGCTACCTATCCCATGGAAAGTTGTGCTCAGTCCATTTTGCTTTGGTTGCCCCACTCTTGTTTTGATCATCTTGTGACCCATAAAGGGAGATTCCTAGAACAGATGCTTCTTTTTGTGTCTATATTGCCGCTTTAGCCGACAGCTTTTACCAATGAGGGTTTGATGCAAATCAAATGGACTTTTCATCTTTCCACAATGGTAGTTACATATTACTACCCATTAAATAGATGCAAAAACTTTGTAATTTCTTTCTACCTCTCCCCCGCACCCCCATTACCCTCCCCTCTGCCAAAAAAATAATAATAAAAATGATGATGCTATGTAAAATGTGGCCATAGAAGACTTTTAGACTGAGAAACTTATCAGCTTTTGGGATGGAAAACTCATAATTTATATTAAAAATATATCACTTTTAATTAGGCAGTCAGCTTCAGTTTTACTCATTACTAGTTAGTTGCTCTGCTGTGCCAAGTAATAAAGTGGTGAGCTGACTGGAATCTATTCATGGCATGTCATATTGGATAAGGGGGAAAAAATCAGCACATGGCTTAGGAGGCCCCTGTTTTTCTATGTTGGAGTTAAGGAAAGTAGATGTAGGAAAAAGCAAGGGGAGAAAGGGAGGGAGAGAGAGGACATGTTGGTAACAGATCAGAGATGGATTAATAATTATATTTTGGGGGCTCAAAATTACATGCAAGAAAGCTGCTGACCAACACTTGGGAGAAGTGAGGGACTGCTGAGGTGTGCCAGAACATAAAAAGGCCTTAACCAACCCGTTCTTCTTCTGTCTGGGGAGAATAAGTGCCCTGTTATGAATGGTGGGTGCATGGTTGAAATACAGGGCTACAAACCACAACCTTGTAAGTCAAGGACTCCCACAGTATGAAGGTGTTGTGATCAGTCCCCTTTCTGAACAAGGAATGTACCTCCATGGCACTCTGCATTTACAAAGCACTGTGGCTAAGTACAGATAGTCAAAAAGCCTGAGGCTGAATCGATTCAGTCTTTGCAGGTTAGTTTAAAATGCAGAGATTAAACTGAGAAACAACTGGACACCCATTTACTTCTGATTCAGGGAATGCAACCACATGCCTGCAGTGGCGCAGGCCAGAAGTTGGGAGGCATGGCTCCCTGGCATGTAGCCAACATGGGCTGTGTGTTCATTTCCTCTTCCTGCTGCCCCTGAGGTCTCTGGGATTGGAGCTGCAGTCTGGAATCACAGCAGCAGGACTCTGCAGGGTTGCTTATTATTTCCTCTTCCTGCTTCCATGTGCCTCTGGGATTTGTAGCCCACAGCTGCAGCCAGCAGTAACTTTCAGTAAGTTTAGCAGCAGGGCAGCTCTGTACTCGGGGGGGGGCGTTGGGGGGAGGGCGGTTAACCCCCCTCCCTGGCCCCAGCCCTTCTCTGCTGGAGCAGACAGCACAGCTCAGCTCAGCTCAGCCCAGCCCACGGCTGGAAAGCATGCTGAAGGCTGTGAACCAGACAGGGATCTGGGTTTAAGAAGTTTTTAAAACAGGTTTGACTCAAATCAGTTACATCTGATACTGCATTCAAGCAGGTTTATCTTAAACCAGTTTCAGCCATTTTGAAACTGGTTTATGCACACTGAGCTTCTGTTCTGTTTCAGGTTTAAAACAGTTTCTGATTACTTAAACTGGGTTATGTGTAACTTCTGTCCATAGCCTGTGTAAAGAGCAAATCAGTTATCATCACAGGCTATGGATTATGAATAGATTATTATTCTCTTTCTAAAACAGAAAAAGAGAGGACTAAAGACCTTGAGTGATGTGATCAAGGGTTGACATATGGACTGAGTAGCAGAGTGGGTTTAGGATTCAGGACTTCCTCGGTCTTCTCTCAGATCCCTGGGTGATACTGCTGCTCTTCGGTATTGTAAGATATGAGGTGACCACTTAGCCCCCAAATGATTTAGTAATTAAAAAACCATGAAATTTAAACAACCGTATTCAGTTAGTAGCCCTGCAGTAGTTTTTAAAAAGATATGACTGACCTTTATGTATCAGAGAAAAAACATGGAATCATGGATGTCAGGAGAACAGAAGCCCTCTTTTTTTTTTTGGTCACTTGTCACTTATTTGTCGTTGTGATTTATATAGTCATTTCCCCACATCCTCTTCTCTAATGCCAATGCCTTTCTCAAATATCTTGACTGAAAAGTTCCTAATTCACACCCATGTTGCCTGTTTTTGGCACCTAATCATTCTTGATGCTAAGACATATTTCTTTTCTTCATGTCTTGCCTGAAATTTCCCATTTAGAGCTCCAGACTCCAGCACTCCTTGTTTTACCACTTCCACATCATTTGAATAATCCCTTTCTTTGATAGTGTTTCCTTGAAGGTATTTATAGCATTATCATGCCGCCCATTTAATCTTCTTGTTCCCAGACAGTATAAATTAAACTCCCTCAAAGTCTCTTTTCCTTTGCCTGCTGTGCTTTCCCAGCTGCATGCGTTTCCAGATGCTTGTTTTCAGTTACTCTTGCTTCTGATTTTTGTAACCATTTTAGGAGAAGGGAAGCCAAACGTCATGCTCTGTTTCCACAGTCAGACCCAGGCTATGAAAAGCCAAAGTGTTACCAGAACCACATGTGCATGGTCTCAGTTTTTCCTTCTCTTCTTCCTGTCTCATGAATCCTCTTCTTTACACAGAACTCAAATGTAGGAAGAAGTCTGTGACCACCACCTTCATTTTACAGACGAAGAAACTGAGGCACAAGATGGTAACGTGACTCAGCCATGATCACAAAGCAGGCTAACTAATAACACGAAAAGGAATGGATTCAGCTCTCTTGAGCCCAAAGCTTCAATTCTACCCACTGGTTTACAAGACATCTTGGTTATATTTTAAGAACAGAAGTAGGAAGACGGTAAGTGATTCAGAAATGGTAGTGTAGCGAGTGTGTAACAGAGTTAGAATTTAAGTCCAGATTTCTTGAGGCCTAATCAGTCTCTGACTAGAAGTCCAGCCTTTCACTCCTACAGTCCTCCACCTGATTCCAAGGCATAGCCCATTCAAGTGAGCCTGGGATGAACGCCTAGTTCTTTGCTTAGCCCATTGTTGCCTGAGGTCCCTTTGTCTCCCTGTGCTCCACAGAGCCCTTTGGCCCCCTACTCTGTTTGCACTGGCTATTGCTTCACCTGAGACATCCTAATGTTGCGTGTGTTCAGATGCAGTTTCCTTTCATGCCCTAATCTCTCAAAGTTACAGTAAAATGTCCTTTTTGACAAGATACACAGAAACTCTTAGTCCTCGTGACCGGGGTGCGAGACAGCTGCTACAGGAGTATGTTTCCAAGGATGATTAATTCATTTCTAGTTGTTTAGCTCCTATTTGAATGGTATCGCTCGGGGTTCCACATGTTTTGCAGTGGGCCAGATCCTCATCTGTGTGCCTCCACTGACTTCATTACAGCCACATTCATTGGTGCCCAACTGACAGTCTTGTCGTATAGCCGTATTCTTCACTGTGATGGTGCAGTGCCGACTACTGCCACTATGGCTGGCCTATGGGAACAAAGGCCACCAGGACCTACGCTACCCTTTGGGAGGGCTGGGGTACAGCAGTTTCCCTGGCTGAGCGCATGGTGTCATGTATTAGTGAAAATGAATGAAGAGATTCATTTTTACTCTTAAATGCTTAATAATGAAGCATTTTGCTTTTCTGAGCTTTTAGTCTGAGTAAAACATCACAGATTACAGCTGCCTGTATCACCTAATATTGAGGTCTGGCTCTATAGGGCACTTGTACATGCCACAGTGTTTAATCCTCATTAATTTAATGAGGTTTAAAATTTTTAACTTGGGTTAATTTGGTGCATCCCATTTGTATTTGCACGCCACAGGCTTTCAAACGGATTAAGTCCCTGTATAATTTTCTACAGATTGCAGCTGGGGGATCTAAATGCTTATCTACCCCCAAAGTAATATCTTTCCTAATGAATTAAAGCAGGAGGTGCATGTTCATGGGTAAACTGGCTTCCACAGTTCCTGCCCCCTGCCCCCTTTTGCATGCATTTTTGAGAGAAGAGTACTTCAGTGTACCCTTGGTCACTCCAGACCTACCGGTTCCTACTCAGCTACATGCTGTGGCCTCTTATGCTACATGGTTGCAATTATTTTGAAAAGGCGATACAGGTTGTGTCTTTCATCATCCTGTAACACAATGCATATTTTTCTCCAATTAAAAAAAACCTAGAAGCTTTACTAATAGGCTAGGGGACTAGGCCTACATTATTCATTTTAGGATCCAAGCAAAAACTACTATAACTGTGTGTGTGTGTGTGCGTGTGTGCACGCGCGTGCGCGTGAGTGCGCTAACTCCAGAGGGTGCCATGAGGGGTACAGCTGTTAATTCTCAGTCTGGCCACGGACAGAACTGCACCCCCACACGAGTCCGCCAGACGCTCCATCATGGCCTCAAAGTGCCCCTCACTGCCATTTTATATAGTCACATCTCAAAAGTCCCCTGGCTCCACTTTGTCTGCTGTTATACCACATCCCCATGCTCAGCCCCACCCCATTGTTCCCAGACCCTGAAAACACAGGTCTCTTATCCTTGACTGAAAGGCAAATCAGCAAAGCTGTTACCTATGTATCAGGCATTTGACTGGAGCTGAGCAGTTCTTATTCCATCCATCAGGGGATGGTGGGTTTCCGTTAAGTGCACATTTGCGCACACGCAAGCCTCCATCCCTACACTAACAGCTCATTACAATGGTATCTGGTACTGAGCCTTGTGCACGTGCTTAGTTGTTTCCCCAAAACAACTTCAGAAAATGTAGATTTACCAGGCTCCAGCGACACTTAACACTTGGATAGTGCTCTGTATCTTTAAGGTGTTTTAAAAGTATAAGTGAATGTTTAGAGGCTGAATTTTAGACTGACCATAGCCAAATCTCCTTTTATACATCTGCAGAACTCCAGGTGCAGTTTGGGCCTGCAGGTATTTTCATCCACAATATGGGCCATTTCCATGTTGAAATACCTAACTTGAGGATGCACTTAGCTATTCTACTGTAGGCTGGGTGACACAGAAACTCACTAATGTAATAACACTGAGGTATTGGTACTTTGTGGACACACTTATTCCAGACTAAGAGTATCCACACAGATGGCTATTTTGGTATACATACAGCAACATAATTACACATAGTCATGCTGATTAGACAAGTCCTTAGATGGCGCTGGGTTTGCTTAGGTTGGAAAAAATGTTAAGTTTAGGTTTCTCAGAGTTTTTAGGTTTCTTAGTTAATTCAGAATAGTTAGACTATTTCTGATTTTCCAGATGATGATCTTAATGCTTTTGGCAACACTAATGAATGCAGAAATCAAGGCACAACCTAGGTGATTAGTCCAAAATCATACAGGTTCTGGCATAACCAGAAACCAGAGACAGATCTGTGGGGCAGATGTTTCAGACCTAAATGCAAAAACCATCAACATAGATTAATATGAGCTAGGTAAGCCCAACCTAACCTTCTCTACTTTTTCATAGCAGGCTTGTCTAGACTAAGATAAAATAGTATTTTTTAAAAAAGTGTCAACTAAAATGTTTTACAGAATGTCTGAAAAATCTAACAGAGAACATTCAACCAGCCAACTTGAATTAAAATACAATTTGCCCTGTCTGAACTCAGGTCTTAAAGCATTTGTGCTAAACCGTCTTTTTCCTACTCTAGACCAAGGTAGCGTCAAGGTAACTCAAGTTTTCCTCCTCCTTATGTTCCAACTCAATCTGCTCACATCAAGCTCAAGGTGTCAAGAAGAAGAGAGGTCAGGTGTTGAAAATAACCTGGCCCATAAAACATTGAGGCTTGGATTTGGATTTGCAAAAGCAATCAGTGTTGGTCTAACTGTGCTTCTATTGATTCAGATATTTTTTCAGTGATTTCATAGTGGTTTTTAAAATCCCACCACTTAGCAGTAAACTCTGCTTGCTCAGTGTTTCAAAAGCAGTGGAGCCCTGTTGCATACATGTATGCTCACCAGGCAGATAATACCAGTCCTATTTATGGGGCCAGTGACCCTGTCCTTTCTTCATTTCCTCTTTTAGTTGTGTTTTGGGTAATATATGCCTCTGATGGTTCATGGAGAGAAAAGTCACCCCACTTCCTTAGGAAGAAGCTTTGGGATTATGACTAGCCTTTGCACAGAGCTACACCATCAGCTAAAGGAAGCTGAATTATTAATTTGAACAGAAGCTGGTTTTCTTGCTGTCCATAGCTCCTTCCACAAAACATTGCCCCTGCTACCGGGGGAATTTGCAAAAGTGCCTCAGGGTGACACTGCTTAGCTATGTGGCAATGTGATGTACAGTGAAGGAGTTTGTATGGCAGCAGGTGAGGCAAAGGATCAGAGAGAAAAGGATTTGAGCAATAGCTGGAGGACACCAATCTGAAGGTGACGGATTCAGGGAAACTGATTGATGGACTTGTGTACACTAACATTCGGTCCACATATAGAGCAGTGTCCAAGGCAAAACACTTGCTGCTGGGCTAGGTAAGTAGCATTTGAAGGCCATTAAGCACAAGCCAGTAGATGGGCACTAAATGGAGTGAAGAGACCATATTCTTGCACTTCGCTACAAAATGCTATATTAATCTGAGCTGGATGGCAGCATCTACAGGACAGAATGAGCCAGGTATTTGGATACCATTGCAATGCTGAGCTATAAATATCAGGAAAGGGGCACCCCTGTGTACTTGTAGCTGAGAAGCCAGTAGGAAAAAAGGAACAAAAGAAAGCGGTATAAAAGAGGGAATGCAAACTACATCCCCTACCAAAGGCATCTTTAAATTTAGCCCTAGGTAGCAATGACAGTTTTGTGCTTCATAACAGCATTCAACACTTGTTCCTATACTTTCACTAATCTTCAAGCCACAGTTTTCAGCAATATCTTGCAATAAGACACAATGCCTCTAACGCTTCAATTAATAATTAGGCATGTTAAAAGTGACAGCATAAACCTAAAATAGCATGTGTCAGAGCATGTGAGATGATCAACATCATTGGCTGTCTGTTTGTTACTAAAAGTGGACATTGTTTTAAAGTGAAGTTTTCTATATGTTTAAGACTTTTCCACTTTGGAGTACTTGTAATGGATCAGATTTTAGGTTTTATGTGAATATTTCATCAGTATGTTGTTGAAATGGTTGCAGAATATTTTCAATAAGCACTTTGAAGCATGGTATTTTTCATTACAAAGTTAACTTTCTGAAAAATGTTAATTATCTTCACGTACAACTTGTTTTTTAAAAGAAAAATGGGGGGGGGGGTAGTGGAAAAAACAATTTTGGGTGGAAAATCCTGTTATATGTTGAAAATGTTTGACCAGTTCTGCCTTTGTCTCGCAGAAAATTGCTGAAGTAATGCCTTCCTACCATACTCGTGCCCCCATCATTCTGCCTGGCCCTGCTTTTAGGTTTCTGGTCTGGCTTTCTCCTCCAGCCTTTGCACCTGGCTTTTCCTCCTTCCCCTATCTACTAATTGTCTGGTAGTGTTTCTTTCTTTTAATTTTTCCTTTTGTTTTTATTTCTGAGACCTCAGTCATGGCACAAAACCCAATGGGAGATCTGGACATTGATTTCAATTGTAGCAGAATCTGATCTCTGCAGAGTGAAATAAAACTCTTATATAGGGATTGCATGAACACTGGAAGGACTGGGGGAGGATTTGCCATCCAAATTCTTTTTCAGCAGAAAGCTCTATATATTCTGTGAAACAAAAGTTTTCATAGAAAATGTCTGCATCCCACCAGCATTGTCTATTTTTCCATGAAACAAAAAGACACATTTTCAGAATTTTGGTTGAAAAGTTGAAAAATATCAATAAAACACGAGTAGTCTGTGCAGAAATTTCGTGTAGGAGAAAACCTCCTCTTCCATTTCCAGTAGAAACTCCCAACCTGGACTTGGTTACACAGACTCAGTATTAGCAATAGGAAGCCAAACCTCCTCACAATGCCAAGCTGCAAAGCTGTGGTATTTTTTGATTGACGTACTATCTAAAGAGGCAGTCTGACGCAGACGGGGAATAGCAGAGAGTAGGACTTCAAGCATGCCTAATCGCTTTGCAGTTTTGGAAAGTTATTTTCTTTTTATGATCTAGGCAGCAGCAGGGAAGAGAGATTTAAATGTTTAGTGGATGAAGTCTGCATCCAAATAGGATTGTAATACGCACAATGCACAAAATACAGATTATTGGGGAGAGAGGAAATAAGTCCCTCATAACATTTATATTTAAGCCGTACCTTTGCAAATGCACCCTCCTGGCAGTATTATGCTGACTGGCAGGAGGCTCTGCACATTGGACAGGGCATCAGAGAAGACCGTCTAAATGCTGCAAACAGACATCTCATTTGAGGCTGTCCTGATTGCTTTGAGACAACACTCGGGGCAGAAAAGGAGCGGCACAGCGCTTTACACATATAGCCCTTCCAAGCTGCATTGCTGCTGCTCTGCCAGTAGGGAGAGCAGACAGCCTGAGAGGCTTGGCACTAGAAAGATTGGCAGTGAATGAGCATGGATTAATTTACAGACCTACACAACATTGTCTTGGGGGCAAAAAAGGGTTGGCACATTTTATCTTGCATACTTCGCTTGTGTTTAAAGATGGACAATGGGCTGGAACATCTGTAGGGTCCCAGGACAAAAAGCTTTCACCCTGTAGAAATGCTGAATCTGTTTGCATGCCCAGTATGGTTAAGTCTTCAGGCTGAATGTTTAGAAACTTTTTCTAAATAAGTTCAGTATGCCCCTACTGCCCTAGCTAGAGCTGCCAAGTCAGTATCTTGAATGACCTCATTTGACTCTCAGCAAGTCAAACTAACTGTTGGAGCCCATCCTTGGGACCTTTTGGCCTAGCTTAGGTGGCAAGGGACCTGGGTTCCTAATCACTAGCACCTGCTCAAAAGCCTGTTGAATTTAGAAATCAAAGAAAGTCCCTGCCCCACCCCATTCTAGATGTTAATCAGAGCCCAGCTGCCGTGGTGCTTGCAGTTACTTCAGGTGAAACTATATAGCCCTATGTCTGAATATTAGTAGGGCCCTACTAAAACAGGTCACAGATGGCTTGTGGTTCCCAGACCTGAGTCTCTGGTGGACACCATCTGGCCCTGCCAATAGAAAGCATTGTTACTGTCATCTAGATTTTTACTGGCAGGCAAAGGAAATTCAACTAAACTGTCTGTGTGGTCGTGAATATCTAGCTCCTTTGCAGCCCTGCCACAGGAAGGAGGTGCGTGCCTGGTGGACAGGAGGTCAAAAAGCACTCCCCACTTTTTCCTGGCTCATAGCACCCAACACCTCATATTGCCCAGTAAACTGTAATTAATGAGTAAAGTTCAGAGTAGCATCATTGTTTTGCATGTGTGGGATATTTCAAGCACTGCCTTCCCTTCTGCAGTTACCTAACTGGCAAGAAATCAGGCAAGGCTCAGAGCATAGCAAGGCTTCCCAGGGCATAGGTCTGCAAGGTAAATAATGATCCAGTGACCTAGACCTGCAAGTATTTACATTCCTTTCCTGCTGCTGATAGGAGGGGTTCATTTTACCATGTCTCACCTAATTAGTAGAGGGCTACAGGACTCCAGTGAAAGACTCTTTGGTTTCTTTTTCACCTCATTTTTAATGCACGTCTCTCTCCCGACATGTCATTTGCACATTGGGACATATCAGCAATAACATATGGGCAAGGTGTATTTTTATGCCAGGGGACTGGCAGGACTCAACTGCATCAGGAATGAGGAGGCCAAAGAGCAAGTCCATACAAACACCCATAAAGAGGGCTAATTTTACTCCAGTATAATCTCCGATCTTAAACAAACTTGAGCACTGTCTGAGATATAAAAGTCAGAGTGGACTGTAGACATCTTGACATCGTTGTTTATATTACTGTAGTATCCAATGGTCCCTGATGTGACCAGGGCCTGGGCAACTGTGCAAGAAACTATAAACGTGGGGTAGAGACTGTCCCTGTCCTTAAGAGTTTACAACCTAAATCGGCAAACAAAGCAGGAGACATGGGCACAGAAAGCGTTACACTGGAGTTACCAGGGGTATCTGAGCTACACAAGCTAGGAAGCTTGTGGAAGCAGTGGAGACATGACAAAGAGATATGTGGCAGAATCAGGAATAGAGTCCAGGTCTCTTAATTTTTTGAGTTGATCAAATATAGATAGAAATTTTTTTTCAAGTAGAACCATTCATCTTTTTTTGACCAAAATCTTTTTTTTTCCCCCCCAATGAAAATGTTGGGAACTCCTCCATGCAACATTTCTTTCACTTTTTTTCACTTTTCTACTTTGGCAAAATGGGGTACTGTGTAGAAACAACAAAGTGACAGAAAACACCATTTTTCTCCTGCAATTAAAATATTTAGAAAAGATATAATACTTGTTTATTGTTGCAAGATTAAAATCACAGAAAATGTTAAATAAAACAACATACTATCATTTATTTCACAGACTTTTCTGAACTATTCTAGACCATTTTTTCTCTGTCAGCTCTGCTTGGTTTCTTGTCCAGTGTCCAGGCAGCCTGGGTGAGGCTTCCATCTGAGGTGTCCCTCTGACTCATTCATTGTAAAATTGGGACATCAAGGTCTGAATTTGGGTTTGAAATCCACATCTTCCCTGCACTCACAGGTAAGTGAGTGTATATAGAAGTTCAGTGTGTAGAATGGGTGGTGCTCTGATCATGAGCTGAGGTTGTGTAGCAAAGTGGGGAAGTGTGATCTCCCTCACCTCATTTGTTGGAGACAAATACCTTAACTTCATGGTTATGTCCCTCTAAATGGTGTCCTGAAGAACTAGAGTCTATCCCTGATTCTGCTGCAGAGGTCTTAGATGATGCTGGGTAGGTCACTTAAGCCAGGCTTTTGAAAGGTATTGTTCCTTATTTCCTGTGTTTCTATTGTGAGACGCCTGGTATCTAATGAGTGCAGAGCAAACAGTTGCAACTGAAGTTGTAGGAATAGTACTTTGAGCCAAACATACTACATAATGCTAAAAACTTTGAAAAAACTGGCCATAGACATCTTGGATTGGGCACTCAAAACTACTGTATTCTTTTGATCTTAACCTCTCTGTGTCTCGGGTCTTTCATCCACAAAACAGACCAACTATCCACTCACATCCATGGGACGATGGTTGTAAAAACAAATTTATGAATATTCCTGAAGTGCTCAAGTAGGAGGGAAGCCTGTGGGGCAATGGATATTTCCACCTTCAGTACTGGGTTTGAGCATTTGCAGTAAATAAGGCCCAGACTACTCACGGCACAACAAGGAAAAAGCAAAATATTAAATGGCTCCTCCAGTGCTCAGAACACTTTGTGCTCCCTGGATGACTAGCTGAGGGAGCCCGTGAAAAAAAATCGTATGTAATCATGTAACTAAAGACGTTATAGTAATGCATATGCACAAGAAGGCTGGGTTAAGATGGCCCAGACTACATTAATTTGGACATTTTCTAACTTTTGAGTGCTTGACATAAAATGTGGTGTATGTAATATATACAGTACATATGCATGTGCTTGTGTATACTGATTGCTTTATACTATATCCTAAGGGTAGCAAAGGGTAAGCTCTTGGGAGGTCTTGTCAAGGCTTTTCGAAGACATTCACTGTGGTGAGGAATCCTTTGAAGCTTCACATGCAGGATGTTGTTTGTCTGTGGCCACTTGCTGATAGGCCAGAGCTCGAAGTGCCTCTCGCTGATTGTGCACATCCCACAGGCAACTGGGTCTTTTTTTCCATATCCCAAACTCTCCAGACCCTGGCTTCTGCTCTTTGGAGAGTGTCGAACTTTGGGGCCTTCTGAGCTCCACAGTGAGAACAGTGAGTTCTCCAGTTCCCTTGGCCCCTGTTTAACAAAGTAGGGTTTATATCCATTGCTTGCTGGCATCTTAGCCAAACAGCTACCCTGTTCATAGGACTGTCAAGCAGAAGGCTCTGCTGCAGGACAGATACCTGCTGCTCAGTGCACAGGGGTTGCCTGAAAGGGCTTCCCACTCGCACATTATAATTTTGGGTGCTCTGCAGAGGAACCTGAATAATTGTTTGGTTGTTTAAAGATGAACTTGCTTTCCCCAAAGGACATGTCACAGTGACAAATACAGGCAAACTGTGCATGTGTGCACATCCCCCCTTGTCCAGATATAAGCACATGCATTTTCACACCACATTTTTTCCCCTTTTGAATTCCTGAGCTCTTTTTAATCTCTTTTTAGACTCTTCTCTACATTTCCTCTCCCAAAATCTCTCACTTGAAACAAATGCTTTTTACAGCTAATTGGATCTGTGCTCGGGGACATAATACACAAAGAGAGAGCTCAGAGAGAGATGCACAGATGGGCAATTTTCACCTATTTGCAGGAAACTGCTTTTGGTATTTTCTTCTGATTTGTCTCCTGACATCTGACTAACCTTCTACCGCCTGCCAAGGTGCCTCCTATTGGGAGATGATGTGCCACCACCAAGGACTGTGTGGGCATTTCTCAGTGTGAAAATAAAGGGATGCAGTGAGCTGTGCGTCAGATCTGACCTCCAGCTGTCCCACGACCAATAATGTTCTTCTTGTCCTTACGCTTGCAGGGAGGCAGAGAGCATTTTTCTTTCTAACTGGTTTATGAAGAGTAAAGAAGAGAAACGGAAAGAAAAGATAATGTATTGCAAGTGGTATAATCAGCTCATCCAGGAAGTGGTGGCAGAGCAGGATGGCTTGCAGTATCTCCTGAGATATAAGTTTGAGCTTCAGTATGGTGCCTCAACTGACCCAGCAATGAATAGGAGCTTGGTCACTCTGGCTAGGGAGCCAAAGGGGGCTGTGAATGATGCCAGCCACATCCTTCCTTTATGTGCCATTGGCTGCAGAAACGGGCAGGTCGTAAATGTGTTAACCTGAGCCAGTGGGCTAAGGCAGATGTTTGACTTGGTAAACAGCTTAACTCTGGACTGAAACGAAGATTGAGTCCCCATGTCACTGGACTACAGTGGACTATTTTTGGTGTCCTGGAAAAAGGTTCTGGCTGGCACCACTTGTATCAGGGATCTCCTGGATTTCATCAGGCAGGGATGGGCAGATCCTTCTGCACTTGCCCAGCACAAGGAGCTACCCAGCTGTGCACTTCCTGCCTCTTCAGGAGGTCAAGGCCATTCTACCACCAGCATCTCTGGACTGAAAAGCTGATATCAGGTGGTGAAGATTTCCCCTCTCTCCTCTAGGATGTAGGCACTGACCTTTGTGGAAGCTCCAAGAAATGCCTGGAAAGGCTTTTCCAACCTTGGTGACTAGCCTCTGATAGATTGAATGGAGAAGTTGCACCTCAGAGCAACTTCTGAAACATTTTGCTTTCACCTTTTTCAACAAAGGAGCTCAGTGCTGACACAGGTGCCAGGGGGAGAACCTGGGAAAGTGATCTCTGCTGATTCGCAGTGTGTGCGCATGGCATGCTGTGACTTACCTGGCCCAGGACCACTCCCTTCTGCCTGAGCAATGAGTCTCCTTCCCAGCAGAGCTTTTGGAAGCGCAAGTTGATGGCAACCATGGAGGGTGTGCTGGTCAGCCTGTGACCATCAGTTTATCTCAGACAATGCGACAGCCATTAGGTTGTGACAGCAGGCATAACCCTGAGTACTTTCATTTCGCTGTCTTCATGAGGTCCCTCCAGTGTCAGGTTGCAACACATTGGGGTGGGAGGAGCATTGTAGTATTAGGCTGTGAGTTTTGTGTAGATGTACCTGGCTCCCTCATAGAGCCCTGTTGAGGTCAGTGAGGCCTTTCCATTGCCTTCAGTGGATCTGGATCTGGGCCTACATTTGGACAGCCTGAGCTTGCGTTAAATCCTGTCTTTGGCTCACCAGGCTTTTTGCCTTTTGGGGTATAGATCTGGCATGTTTATGAGCCAAATTAAAATTTAAATGAAAGAAAAACAGAAGAGGAATGCAAGGCTTGCTCTGCAACGTGCTTGGCCTATTCTGAACCACTCTGTCGGAAAGGGATGCCCTGATTTTGCTTCCTGTAACTCCCACCATGCACCACAGTAAAGCCCCTTTCAGTTAAATTATTAAACTGGTGATAAGAATGTCATGTCCAATTTGCCAGCATGCTGCTAAACTGTCGCATACATGATTTATATGTAGGAAGGGATAAAAAAGGGAGCACAATTACAAGCCTGACCCTCCATAAATTAAAAAAAAGAAAAGTTGTTTTTGCTGGGGTAGATTAAGTTACCAGAACAATGTGCTGTATTTAGAAATGTCAACAGATTGGAAAGCGAGGCGGGGGTAGATTTAAAGGGGCAGGTAGAATCTCTTTAAGATATGGTGGCAGTGTTTGAAATAATGGATCACTGAGAGAAAAATAATTGTTGCTGCACTGCACAGTTGTAAAACAAGAGCATTTCTTTCAACTATCCATTTAAATCCCAAATTCCATTTTCTTGTTACTAAATTGTTCAGCAAAATGTTGACAGAAAAGGAAAAAAAAAGTCTTTTTAATTTGAAAATGTTCATGGGGGAAAAAGTCATTTCCACCTGTGGCTCAGCTCAGCTGGAAGTGCCCTGACATCTTAGTTTGGGGAAGGACGGGGCTTCCTAAAGGGGCAAACACCGCACATGGCCTGAGGGTGGGAATGAGCTGGTGCCTTGCACAGGAGCAGGTCACTTCCGTGGGTTTATTAGTGGGAGCTCTCTCCCCACACTCTTCAGTACATGGGGCAGTGTGTGAATGGCATCCTTTCTTAAAACGCCAGAGTACAGAAATCAGAATGCCCTGGGTTCCTGACCTGGTGCTGAGCCCTGCACTGCATTAGGGCCTCTCCTCTACAACAGCATTTTCCTGCATTTGCCAGAAGTTGGGACTTTCACTTGGAACAGGGTGTTCTCAGCACCCTTCATAAGAATCAGGACTCATACAGATGCTGAAATATAGGTGCCCAGCATTAGGTACCCCAGTTTGGAAGTGCGGGCCTCTCCAGCTCTGGGGCAAGTTGCTCAGAGGCCAACTGATTGATGTAAATGATCATCAAAGCTCATTTTGTTACTTGTCTGTAGCCAGTGCAGAGAGTGGTGGAAGGTGCAGCTTCTTGTTGCATTGCACAGTTTTCATGGTACATGTGCAGTTTTCGTGCATACCCTGTAGCTGAGTACTGTACACCACCATGGACCAGAAACAGTCACACTTGACTTGTTGACAACCAACTGAAATCTGCAATAAGGTGCATCACTGAAACCCTCAGGTTGGCCCCAGTACCTTGGCTGCCCGTGCTGTTGCACATCGCTCCTCCACCCATTCATCATGAGGCAGCAACTCTATGGCAAGTCCAGCAGGTTTTCAGGTTTCAGTCTGGGCTTCTGTTTCCTGAATATGTAACAAAAAAAATCATGAAGTATTTGAATATGCAAGGTCCTAATGTGCTCTGTATCCAATTAGTAATAAAAGCACCTGTAACCATCCTAGCAAATCGCTTTTTATTAGAGCTGGCTTTCTATATGCTGGTGAGGTCCTGCACTTGCAATTTTTGCTCATGCAGCAACTGCAGATTATATTGTGCAGAACCAGTGGAGGAAAAAGAAGAAAAGTTACTAACATATGTACATCTTTAGTTCCTGTCTTTTCCCTCCCCTTCCTGCTTAACTACTGTGTGTAAGATGTGTCTGTTTTTCTAGGAGCTCCCACCGCATCCACGGTAGAGAACGGAGATATGAGCAGTGCTGCAGTTTAGCCCAGAGGGTTTCTACAAAGTGAGTGGAGGTGCTGGTGTTGCTCAGTGGAGAATCCCTTATATCTAACTGAGGAAATGCTCTGTCCTCCTCCAGAAGAAGTCTGATCCAGTCCTTGCACAACTCTGTGTACTTCAGTTCCCCTTCTCTAAAGAGCAGGGTAGGTATGCTGACAGGCCTTGCTTAGGAGAGGGATGTATAATGGAGGAAAATAGGGCTCTGTGTTAAGAAGCTAAGAGGCCACTGAGGATCACTGAAGCAAAATGGTTCTGGAACAAGTGGTTATCCCTGACTGTAATCATGCATACAGCTACTTGCTTTCAGGTTGTCCTGAATTCAGCAATGGAAGGCTCCCAGTCCACAGTGGCTATCTTGGCATGTGGGCTACGACACAAATTTGTAGTTCTTCCATTCAGTTTTGTAGACAACTACTTCATTGCCAGCTCCCTGTTTCTAAATCCCCTTCCCTCCCTACAATGCATTATTGGTCTGTTCTGGTGGGGTCTTATAACCTCCCAAAAGGACTCGATGGATTCCAAATGATCAATGAATTGTGGTCTGAGCTCTATCACACTAATTGCTTTCAAAACTCATGTTGTTTATACAGAATCTTTGTAAAAAGCTGGCATTAATTAATCTACACTATTTACCTACATGCTCTGTTTGTGCCATGGGCAGTTGGGCTATATGGTCTAGGAGCTGGCAGTTGACTATAGAAATGTGCATGAATAGTAAAGGGCCATTTGCGAACAGAGGGAAGAAACACACAAGGATACGCAGAAAAATAATAGGTACCGGGAAGATTTGTACCAGGGTGAGATTCAGTGCTGGAAATAGATGAGCTCTACCTACATTTTCCCTGGGAATGCAAGACCTCATCACAACTTTTATGTGTACGCAGCATTCTCTTGGCAGCTTTATCCTTTGAGACTGTTATTCTTAGTATCTCCTGCACAAAATGTGCCTATGCACCTTTCTGCTGTGATGGGATGGATGGACTCAGTATTCCTGCAGATGAGTTTGATAGTGCTAACTACAGTCAGGAATAATATGGGCAGAAGCTGGGAAAACTTCTTCCATGCAGCCCATTAACACTCCTCGATACCTTGACCTGTAGATGTCTCCATTTCCAGAGGCTTGAATCTCAGAGTGCAACCAATGCTTTTGAATGTCTGATTCAGAATAAAGCAGAGAGTTGGCTGAGCCCACGTTCTGCTCTCCAATCCTGTACCTTCACGTCTAGTCTTGTGCAAGTTTTTTTCTTAGGAGGAAAATTACTTCTGATTACATCTCAGATTTTATTGGATTTCTTTTAATACTCTGTATCCTTCAAAGGCATTTTGCAATTGGAGTCCTGCCCTTGCTCACCAAGGACAGTTAGAGGAGGAAACGCATTTTCCTTGAAACATTCAGAGTTATTTCATTTGAACTGTATATTCTGTCTCAGCCTCCCCCTGTCCCTCAGACTCATCAGTGGTATTTGGCTGTCTTGTCTGTTTTCCTCTCAGACGTTAGTCTGAACAGAAAGCACTGGATTTCTTTATAGAATAAAGGGTCTCTGTTCCTCCCAAAATTAAAAAGGAAATTGTCTCTGAGAATGTTAATACAGCTCAGTTGGCAGAATAATTGGAAAAAGGCTTCAAGCACCCCTGATTAAATGGACTGATTAGTGGTGGGTATTGTCATGTGATAACAGGTAGGCTCAAGGCACATCTCAGGAATTCATGAGCGGTCCAGCCTGGTAGGGACTGGCTGTATCATGGAGTTAGGTGTGGTTTTTTGTAGAGGTATAACAGGTCAGCTGAGCACCTGGGGCAGCTGTGATAAATGGAGGCAATGACAACTTCTGTTGATATTGTGCTGTCTTTATTCTCCTTTCCCTCCCCAGGCCAGTAGCTGACGCTTCTGCCTATGTTGCCCAACCCTAGTTACACTGCTGGTTTTATTTGCATGCTTAAGGGGAGATGGACTGGCCCTGGAAGAGAGGACACCTCCTATCTATTCTTCACTCAACTCTGTGACTTAGGCCCTGTGCCTCATTATCCTTCACTGGTCCTTGTGTAAGGTTATAAGCTGTTTGAAACAGGAGCTACTTCTGACCATTTTGTTACTTGTTACTTGTCTGTAACATTTGTACCACCTATCATAAAGCTGTCCCAATCCTGCTCAAGGTCTATAGGTGCTATTGAGAAGTTAATAACAGGACAATTTCATCTCTGGAGTAACCCTGTTGTTCCTGGTGGAATGACAGCAGGAACCATTGTGACCTGTTTGTCCAAGGGGAGCTTACTGAATTTATCACTAAATCTATTGACTTAGTGCCTGTGAGCATGCTGTGTGGGATCAGATCCCAGATATATTATGCCTTTCTCCTTATCCCTTGTTACTCAAATTATGCCTTTGGTTTAAGATCTTGGGCTTCAGGCCTTCAGTACTGGAGCTCCAGGGCACAAGCCCTAGTTCTGACTGTGGCACCCATATGTTTGTGCCCACAGCTTGTTATACATTTAGGCTCACATCTCTCTATGGACCAGTCAGAGTGCATGGACTACGTGTAACTACAGATGCATGGTGACATGGACCAGAGGCTCTGTGAGGATGGCAGCAACAGGTGCTGTAGGGGAGGGGAGAAAATCAGCTTCTAACGACTCTGATGCCTCTGAACATGCAGACGTGGGCCCCTGCCCTTATGTTCAAATGTCCTGTGCTTCTTTTGTTGTAAGCACTGCTAATCAGAGGCTGACTCCCCATGCATGTTGTCTGAATGTGTTACTTTCCATGTAGCTCTTAAAATGTAACATCAACTGAAAAGCATGGCAGCATCTGGCCCATTAAAATCCTAGCTTGAAAGAAACTAATCTTTTTCCCAAATTTGCCAGTCAGGGTTTATGACTTTGATTAGTGATTTAAACTGGGCTGGATGGCAGGACTATCCTGGATGATCCTTTACTAACATAGGTTGCAACATTATGAGCTACCAAGCCAGGCTCGTTAGCTTGGACTGTAACAGACTCCTGTACTAGGTATTTTGGCACCGAGTAAAATTCACTGCCTGGCATATAACAGCTCCATATCATTTCAGCTGTTGGATCTAAGAGCACAGGGGGCTGAGGAGTGATGTTCCTGCCTTGTGATGCTTGTTGAGCTGGTTGTCACCACCTAAGCATGTTAACTGTGAGTTTCTAAATTACTTTGATGGGCTGGTGTTGTCTTGTCTTATCATATTGTGTTTTAACTCAGCCTGGAATGAAAGAATGGCAGACTTGAGGGGTGGTTTGCAGATACTGTGTGCATGTATAATACAGGTGCCAACAGGGATCTGATGCTGATGCCTCACCAGATGCTACATGTCAGTGATGCCTTCTTAGATAATCGGTGTGAGGAATCATGGAGAATTATTACAATTAATCCCCATTGCATTGACTAATCAGCTGGCACAGGATCCAAACACAGCTCCTTTGAGTCAGGCGAATAAAGTGGGAGAAGAAAGTGGGCACTTCAGACTGGTAAGTGTCCCCTCCATTGCCACTCTCAGTGGACACACACTTGTATTTGAGATTTTGGGCTATTTTATTTTACTAAATGACTCTGCAGTTGGAAACCAAATTAGATTTCTTCTCCCCAAGCCCTCTGGAGCCCACCTAGTCTTAATTAGTTCCATCTGATGTTCAGAGGCTTCTGAGGCATAACTGTGTTTTTAAACAATTAAAAAAAAAAAGCAATGGCAAAGAACAAGGAGCTCTTTCATCAGTGTACCAGGCTGATGATAAGGAGTACAGAGGGACCAAAATGTGCTGTTTGCCTGGACTAAGTCTAACTAAGGATTTCCCCCAACTGTTTCACTGCCAAGAGCATCCCTGTTAGGAGAATATTCAAGCAGGAAACTCCCATAGGTTGAATTTTGTCAACCCATTTTTTGACCCTGTTTGAGATGTGGCAGTAGTAGAGAATTATAAAAAACTACTTCCAATGCTAACCAAGGACATTTATTACTTTATGGAAAGCTGTTTATTCATTATTTTTCTCCCTGAAGCTCTTATATCATTCTTTGCCTTGTTGTACAGCTTCTCTATAGGACTTTCCCTAGCCCCCTAGTACCTTCCTACAGATTTAATGAAACAGCACTGTAACAGGTTATGGCTGTGTGCAGCTGATTATCTGTTTCATGGTTTCATAGTTTCTAGGGTCAGAAGGGACCTGAGCAGATCGTTGAGTCCGACTCCCTGCCATGGCAGGAAAGAGTACTGGGGTCAAATGACCCCGGCTAGGTGTTCATCCAGCCTCCTCTTAAAGACCCCCAGGGTAGGAGCCAGCACCACTTCGCTTGGGAGTTGGTTCCAGACCCTAGCTGCCCTGATAGTGAAGGAGCGCCTCCTGGTATCTAGTCTGAATCTACCCTCTGCCAGCTTGTGACCATTATTCCTAGTCACTCCTGGCAGTGCTCGGGGGAACAGGGACTCCCCTAGTGCCTGCTGATTCCCCCTGACTATTTTGTAACAGGCCACTAGATCCCCCTCAGCCTTTTCTTGTGGAGGCCGAACAGGTTCAAGTCCCTTAGCCTCTCCTCGTAGGGCCTGCCCTGCTGCCCCCTGATCATGCGAGTGGCCTCCTCTGGACCCTCTCCACGTTGTCCACATCCCTCCTGAAGTGCGGCGCCCAGAACTGGACACAGTACTCCAGCTGCGGCCTGACCAGTGCTGCATAGAGGGGGAGGATCACCTCCTTGGACCTGCTCGAGATGCATCTGTGGATGCATGACAAGGTACGATTGGCCTTCCTGACTGCGTCCCCACACTGCCGGCCCATGTTCATCTTGGCATCAATGATGACTCCAAGATCCTTTTCTGCCTCTGCACTGATGAGAAGGGAGTTCCCCAGCCTGTAGGTATGCTGCTGGTTCTTCCTCCCCAGGTGCAGCACCTTGCACTTGTTGGTGTTGAATCCCATCCTATTCTCATCCACCCACCCCTGTAACCTGTCTGTTTGTAGCCTGTTCGCGAACCCTGGCAGGATGTTCCAGCCTGCAAGACTCGCCTGCCATTACTTGATGTCAGATTGTATAATTCTTTCGCTGGGGCTCTCTTGCTCTGCCAGGTTGGTAGTTCCAGCTAACCTGGTCCACTTTAACACATATAGCCACCACCGCCATATAAGCATGGCATTGCTGTCTTTACAGTGACCAGTCTGACATTGACATATCCTCTCCCTTTGAGCATGTTAGCTCACAATGGGTGGCCCAGTCTCCTCTACCAATGGACACCATCCTGATTGAGGACAAGGAGGCCTAGTACCTCACCAAGAACAAACAGGAGCAGAGGGAGGAGTCGGTCCCACTCCTGGGGATCCCCCTGCATGGCAATCCTCAACACTCCTTTCAGCATTTTATTTAACTTTTCTACCAAGCCATCTGTCTGTGGGTGGTAGATAGCGGTGTGTAAGTATTTGCATATGGGTTCACACAGACACTTCAGGATCCCAAGCATGAGGTTGGTGTCTTATGGATTCATAGATATTAGGGTCAGAAGAAACCTCAGCAGATCGAGTCCGACCCCCTGCCTCGGGCAGGAAAGAGCGCTGGGGTCAAATGACCCCAGCCAAGTGCTTGTCCGGTCTCCTCTTAAAACCTCCCAAGGTAGGGGAGAGCACCCCAAGGTAAGGGAGTGATCCATCACAATTTCTTTAGGTAGACCTACTCAGACTACTCACTTCACTAACTCTGTGACAATCTTGGGGGCTGTCATGGAGCATAAAGGTACCACCTCTGAGGCTGGTATATATTGGTATCCAGTGCCACACTTTGGGAACGGCCCACCGAAGACTAGTGCAATCCAGTAAAATGGTCACTTTATCATGAGCAACAGATTTAGAGGGGCTGGCTTAGGTCAAATCAGGGAAGCCTTCTGGCAGACTGAACATGTTTCACAGAACTTCTCCACCTCTCTATAAATTGCCAGAAGAACCACTTTTTCAGCCACATCTTGGTTTTGTTGCAGTCTAAAATCCCACTCCCTACCCACAGGAGGCCAATCTGTATCAGGTCCCTCCTGCATTTCTGTGGTGCCAAAAGTTAAACCTGTTCATCTCTGCCTTCTACCCCTTTTTTCAACCCAATGTAAGAGGTCTCCCCCTATCTCAAACTGGGGTTGGTGGGCCATCATTTCAGGCCATAAGATTTCCTCAGTCCAGTGGGAATGTTTCTTCCTCTGTCTTGTCTCTTCCGGATTGGCCGGACCCTAGCAGCCAGTCTAGGTCATCACCACTATCCCCTCTGCATCTTTGGGTCACTTCAGCCCAATGGATGGCATATTATCCATCATAGTTGCCTTTTGTAGGATGATGTTAAGGTCTGGCCAATTAATGTGTTCTCCCTAACACCATCAATTTTAGCTTTCTTCACTGATATACTTGGTTGTCCCCATGTATGCATATCATCCGAGTTGGGGAGTTTGGTGATCTTTCCCCCCTGGTGATTGCTGTGGCCCTGACCTGCATCTGTGTACAACCAGTGTCAACTATGGTCTGGTACTCCTGACTGTTCATAATCACAGCAATTGTTGGGTGGGGTAGGTGTCACCTAGCCATGGAGTCAAAGGTATAATCCATTGGTTCTTGTTTTGTTATCTCTCCTCTCGCTACAATGGATTTTTCTCATATGCGGTCATCTTGGGCTTGAGGGCATGCTCAGGCCCTATGCCTGTGTTCCCAGTTGGTTGTAACATTGGTCATCTCTCTGCAGCCCCCTGGACCAGACCTCATGGGCTCCTGCTGCCCCCTCTCTAACTCCTCAGCCTATAGGCAACCACATTTTCAATTTTTTTTCTCTTTACTGATTGTGCTCTCTGCTTCAGTAAAGGCCTCTGAGATCTTTAGGGCCTCTTCAGAGAGAGGACTGTGACTGATGCCTCTGGGCCCATTGTTGAGTGCTGTCATCTAGATCACTGATAAATTGCTTGAATACTATGGTGTCCAATACCTCTGTCCCCTCCGTCTCAAAAAAAGTTCACCTGCATCTAGGACATCTATAAAACTAGCATATTCTCTCAGTCACTCAAAGATGATTAGGCAGGATGGCTTAAAGCCTTGATCCAAAGGTGATCCCTAGGTGTTGTTGGGTTTGTTTCAATCTTCAGGTCAACTATCAATGACCTAAAACAAATATTAGTACCATCAAACAGGGAAGAAAGATAGTGCAGAAGCTATGGTACATGCCTGGGGACTAGGGAACTTGGTTGAATTTCCTGTTTTGACATAGGCTTTCTGTCAGGCAAATTATTTATTTAGTTTCTCTCTGGCTCTGCAATGTTTGAGGGTAACAGCACTGCGTTACCTCACAGTGGTGCTGTGAATATAGATACTTAAAGAGTAAGAGGTGCTCAGCGAGGCTGATTAAGGTAGGGACCTTTTGTTAGAAAAACATCCCATTCAGGATGTGGGAAGCAGATGTTCTTCCTGGGAGGTTGGATGTGCCCAGTGCAATCTCATAGTCTGTCCAACTGCTACTCCTTAATGTGGCAGAAAAGATGGGTTCACCTGATTATTTTTTTTTCTTTGATCTGGTAAACCTTTATTTCTACTCCCATTTCAGTTCTCAAAACTGGCTGTCACAGGAGTGCTGAATTTCTACATAGGGTTAACTTCCAGCTGGGCTTTTCTGGTCTCTCCAGGCTGCCAATACTGGTAATCTCAGTGGCATTTGCTCTCTCAAATGAGGGAATGGAGAGTTACAGCAGAGGCTTCCTTCTAAGACTTGTTATTTTGTCTCCACGATTAATCTGCTTTCTTTTGCCCTTAGTGCCATTGTTTTATATCCCTGCTTGGCTGCTGCTTGTAGTCTGGATTAGGTGAATGGTCTAATTGCTATCCCAGCTTCACATCCCTTTTCTTTTGTCCTGAACAGAATACCAAACGCTCTTCAGTTCTCAGTAAGAAACAGTCAGCTCATTGTCACAGGGTCATTATTGATATCATATTTGAGTGAATTCTTTTCTCTGGCACCCTTGACTTTTATTTCAAATAAGCATACAAATACAGCTTACCTCTATATACCAGTAATATCAAAATCCATGTTTAGATTAATCCTGTGCACACGTTTGCATAATCTATGATACCCAGGCTTTGGGAAAGTTCTGATCTGGATCTAAATGTTGTAGTCTGAGTTACTTAATTTACTTAATTTAGAATGATAGTAGCTGTGTGAAGGGTTAATACTGTCCTAGCTGTTCCCTGATTTTGTCAGAAGTTTAAAGGGATGCGTCCTTTGCCTTGGAAGTAGAGTTTCAAGAGGAAGCATATTCTTAGCTTCTGAGGGGAATTGTTTCATATTGTATTAAACTCTGCCTGATGAAAGCACCTGGGAGAGTCTAGGGTAGTGGCTTTTCCCTGGCCCACATGAGAAGACTACCAAAGCTGTGTTCTGAGATGCAGCCTACAGATTTTCCAGCACTTACACATGTAAGTGCAGAATGGGAACAAAGTTTATTAAAGGCATGTTTTTATTTGTTGCTGATCAACTCAAACAATGTACAATTTATATCCCACAAAGATTCAGAGCAAGCAAACCAAGTTTCTGCATGCCTTTTATTTCTGGAAAAACCTACAGTTTACAAAAACATTTCTCTCTGGCTCTGTGGAAGTTTTCAGCAGGGGTCTGAGGCTGCAAAGTTTGAACATGTACTTTCTCTGAAACCAATGTTTCAAGTTCATTGGTTCTTGCTTTTGAAATGGTGTTATTCTACCATCACAGTGGACCGATTTTCTTTGCTGGTATAAATGGTTTAAAAAATTGTACTTTGTCACCATTTACACTCATGCATTGGTGGCAAATACGGTATTTCAATGCCCGGACTTCCTGGATGCTACGTTTTTTGTTTTTTTTGTTTTTTGAAGGGTCCTATCATCAATTTACTGTATTAATCTGACTGGTAGAACTTGCTTTGGTTCTTATGAATAACTCACCAAAAAAACCAAGAAATCAAAGAGGAAAAAAATCATGGAGAAGACGAAACTCCAAGTAAAAGTTAGAAATTGGGAAGCACAGAGCCCTGCTTGATTAAGACACCTTGCCCCAAATGATTTCTTTCTCCAGAGAATACTTCTGATATCAAGTATGATTATGCAGAGTCACATTAACAAAACCCTTGCAGCTGTGTCTCCAGCTGTTCTTCCATGGACAATATCTTTCCTGTGAATGATTAAAAAAAAGGACTATAAACCATCAAGCAGATTTTATCATTTCATCTCTGCTTTATCCACAGAAAACAAACTGGGGTCCTTTAAGAGAAAATACTTTTATGAACAAACTTCAAAGGTGTCAAGAGAAGGTAGAGAAATGGGTTATGTTTGTACAGCACTTGGGCACAGGAAATTTGGGCACTGAGGTAAATATAAATAATTCATGATGATGGTGCTGATCAATTCATCACCAAGAGCAAATTATAACTGTCCTTTTGCAGCTGCAGGCATTTGCTTTTTCACTTCTAGATACGAGTCAAAATGTTGACATTAATCTACAGATGGCTAGGTGTGAGGCTATCTGGGAAGGTTAGCCAGGAAATGGGTGATATCAGGTTTTCCCACTTTTCCCATTTTTTCCCACTTCCCAGTGTGGGGAGCTCCTGTTTAACGTGGTTTATCTCTGCATATGCCAGGGCTCAAAAATCCCCCTGCATGCAGGTTGAGCACCTTCATTCTCTCTCTTGGCAATTGGGTTCTTTATCACCCCAGGATCTTGATGTCATAAAAAAGCAGTTCATTCATTCAGTCTGAGCTCTTCTCTTACAGAGCAGACAGCGTGGTTGGGGTCAGATGAAATCCAACAGGGGCACATGTGCCTCTGCTTTGATTTTTTTGTGTCATCAGGAGGCTCCATTTGTTTGCTAAGAACTAGGATTTTATGAATGACAGGTCTTGTCAAACTTTGTGTTGTTCTCTTTGCTGTCTTTCCTTACCAGCTCAAATAAAGATGAAGCTGAATTCATAGTTACAGGCCAGAATGGGTAAAGTTTTGAAATATGAAACTAGCCAGCTTGAGTATTGATGGCAGCATGAGATTCATATTCAGCTGAGAAGTCTGTTTGGGGCCTTGGGTGAAGACGTACTAGTTGAAGCCCACTTCTCCACAGCCACACTGCTGTTATTTTAAAGATATCTTGGCAATATCTGCCCAAGCTGCAACCCTGTTTTGGGGCTGTGTTGTATTCGTACATGGGTTCCTAAAACAGTCTCGTGTAGCTAGGACCCTTGCATCCCTTTGCACGAGGAAATAGTTCAGCAGCTGCATAAAAGGGCATGGATTTATGGGCAGCCCCCATTGGCGGTTGTGGTCAGTGATGGTAACACACAGGCCCGCAAGGCCTTGACATTTGTGCAGCACTGGCATTCTGAATGGTCATGGTTTGCCACATGCGGCCTGACAGGCCCTCATAGACGCGCGCTTTGGAACAACTGCTCTGCAGAAACTGGCTGAGGACCTTGGCCTCTCCCCACAGTGCAGGGAGGTCCATGGTCTCCTCCTGGGACCAGCTGTGGCCCTGGAAGGCAGCATTTGCCATTGGGAAGGACACCAGCATGGCTCCCTTGATGGCTTGCTGGGCCTCTGCACGACAGTCTAGGTGCTGCGGGGCCTGGCAAGTGCCTGCAGCTCCCAGAACAGGGTCATGGCATGGGCCTGGCAGCTGCATGGTGAGGCACATCCTCACCATGCAGTGGCCAGAGGCTGGCTGCAGGTGGCCTAGGGCCCCAGCATCCTGGCAGGCTTTTAGGTGCCAGGAGCTGAGGCAGGCATAGAGCTGCCCCAGCCCTGGGGCTGGAGAAACTCCTAGCTCTGGGGCTGGGATGCAGGTGGCTCCCTGATGGTGGGGCTGACCAGGAGCGCATTTGCTCCCAGTCAGTGACTATATGTGCATTACTGCGCAGTAACTACTTGCAGGTAAATTTGCTAGTTGTATTTACAGGTAGCAAATTTACTTGCCATTAGAGCAAATTACTGTGCAATAAGTGTCTGCATATGTAGATGGTGATGCTTACTGCACAGTAATTTGTGCTACTCTTGAGTAAATCACCTTGTGTAGATGCTCCCAATCTGGAGAGGACATCTGGCACTGGGTGCAGTACAACATGAATTGCTTTGACCCAGAGGATGGAAACAAAGTGATAAAGAAGAAAGCAGCATGCTGTAAACTTGGACTCCAACTTGGACAACACATGGATCTTTGCAGGGTTTTTGGTTGTAGTTGTGTTTGGTCTTAGGACACAGGTAGGCATGGTTCTTTGGGTAGGTATGATATTTTTGAAACTTGTAAAAAACTGTGTTGCTCTTGAATTGAGCTTGTCAGGCACAAGTGGATTCATCAGGCACTTGACTAGACCTCTGATGCACATGCCATGATCCAGAGGATTGGTTGCCTATATATATCATGTGCCCTCAATCTTGAATCGAGGAGCTGTAGCTACTTCTGGTTAGGATGGAGCCAGCTTTGCAACTTTTATTAGGCTCTTATCTTCATCCAAGGAAAGTATTTTCTTGTATTTTAGTAAGGGCATGTGGTATTTTGTAAGACTGCAAGTCTCCCTAAACCCAAGGAGGGCCCCTGGAGCTGTGGTTAGAGAAGAGGGCTGGGCTTTGCTCCTGCTCTGCTGGTGACTTGCTGTGTGGTCTCTTCTTGCCCCAGCTTTGCTGGCTTAAAAATGTGGATAGAATCACTGCCCAATCTCACAGGGGCCTTTGTGAAGATCAAATAATTGTTTACAAACATCTCTGCAATCAGCACATGGAAAGATGCAATCAGCTGGATTGTCACAGCCCTCTTCTTAAATGCGCAAGACAGTAAGGTCTTCTCTGCTGACATTGTGATCCTAGCTGTGGTTCTACTTGTGTACTGCAAGAAAGAAGGTGGAGAGGGCTGGGAATAGCCTTGGTTTTGGTGGGAGATGAGAAGGGACTGCACTGAATCACCCACCTAGTTCATTCTCTCCTCTGCTTCCCGTACAATCCAGTGACATGCCATCCCTCCCTCAGAGCAGATTCCCAAGATATGAACTCACTATAAAAGGCCAAAGCTTGACTATTTATATAGGTGTGCCTGGGCCAGGCCTCTGGTGTTCTTCTTACATTGGTGCTGGTGGTGTTGCACCTGGGGAAGGGAGTGCAAATATCAGTCTGAAGAGAACAGCTGACACTAGGACAGGACAGGAGGCA
Organism: Crocodylus porosus; assembly: GCF_001723895.1. Classification (NCBI taxonomy): domain Eukaryota; kingdom Metazoa; phylum Chordata; order Crocodylia; family Crocodylidae; genus Crocodylus; species Crocodylus porosus. Next base: position 17,107,896 of record NW_017728928.1, read on the forward strand.
ACACTGCGGAGAAAGCAGCAGCACCATGCAGGAGTGGGAGACCATTCATGAAAGAAGTGACGAGAGGAAGGAGAAGGAGAAAGAGATGTAGAGTCTGTGTTGTCCCGAGAATTTCTGTTCCAGCTCCCTGGAAATACTCCTACCAATCCACAAATCAGCAACTGCCATTAAAGACACTAGCCCAAGTTAATTAGGTTAGGTCAACCAGAAGCAGCAGCGAGCACATGCCCAGACAGCTGTGGTTAGGATCTGTAGCCTCTGTGTGTGGTGTGGAACAATCATCAGCTCCATATGATGGATCCCACCCATGCTGCATGCCCACATGGTGTGAGTGTCATTAATGGAGGGAGTGGAAACCCACTAATGAGCTCAGCAACCAGCCCTTGCTGAATCATCTCCTTAACAAACATTGCCAGCTGCTGGACACTGCTTAGCAGTTTTTCTGTGGCTGACACCAGAGCCACAACTGCTTCCTCCACTCATTTTGCCAGGTACAGGTTCTGATCTAAAGCCCACCGAGTCAAAGGGGGTCTTTACAGTTGACTTGGGACTAGGTCTGGATTTCAAGGCACTGAGCTCATCTAGCCTCTGTCATCATATCTCCTAACCTAGTGTGCTCAGTAGCCATACACTTGGGTTGGTTGAATCCTCGAGGAAATCTGGTAACCCCAGGAGAGTTGTGGAGCCCCTTCACTACAGTGGACAGACCCTGGGTGCTTGTACACATGATGGGGGTTTAGTCCCCTCAGTTGAAATGGTGGGTTTTTAATTGCGACTATTAAAAACCCACTGTTTAAATTTAGGGGCTTCCATCACTGTCACAGCAGGGGACCCAATCCTTTCTTTCTTTCTTTATTTTCACGGAGCCTGCCCACATCTCCTGCAGACAGGGGATGAGCTGCTGGTGGGTTGAGTGGATCCTGAGCTGCGGGGGACACCAGTCCTTCCCTCTGTGGCAGTGGAGCCCTCCTAGGGCTGCCCGGGTGGGCTGCTAGCAAGCTGGATGCTGCCCCAGCTCAGGCTCGGGGACTAGTTGGATCAGGCTAGGTGCTTTCTCTGAGCTGGGGGAGCACCCATTGGCTATCCACCCACCTGGGCAGCAATGTGGGTGCTGCCATCATGGAGGGAAGAACCGGGACCCCTGCAGCTCAGGATGCTGCTCCCCAGGAGGGCTCTGGGAAGACTTGGATCCAGTGGGGTGCTGCCTCTGAGCCCTCGGCCTGCTAGCTCCCCTCCCGGGTGGTCCCGGGGGGTGGGAAGTGCTGCTGCCATGGAGGGCAGGAGTGGGGCCCCCTGCAGCTGAGGGGCTGTGCAGCCTGCTGGCAGCTCGTGTGTGCAGGCTCTGTTGGGGGGTGGGGGGAAGGTGGTGAGGGGCCCTATCCTTTTTTTTTTTTCCCCTTGCAGAGCCTGCCTATCTCTCCTGCAGCTGGGGGGGTGAGCTGTCAGTGAGCTGTGGCGGACCCCAGTTCTTCCCTCTGTTGCAGCAGCACCCCCTGGGGCTGCCTGGATGGGTGGCTAGCGGGCAGGTGCTGCCCCAGTTCAGGGCAGCACCCAGCCCAATCCAACTGTTCCCTGAGCCTGAGCCTGAGCTGGGGCAACATCCAGCCTGGTAGCAGCCTGCCCAGGTGGCCTCAGGGGATGCTGTCACTGTGGAGGGAAGGACCAGGGCCCTGACAGCTCAGTGGCCGTGCAGCCTGC
>NW_017728928.1:17109604-17243901 GCF_001723895.1 Crocodylus porosus
CATTGTGATCCTAGCTGTGGTTCTACTTGTGTACTGCAAGAAAGAAGGTGGAGAGGGCTGGGAATAGCCTTGGTTTTGGTGGGAGATGAGAAGGGACTGCACTGAATCACCCACCTAGCTCATTCTCTCCTCTGCTTCCCGTACAATCCAGTGACATGCCATCCCTCCCTCAGAGCAGATTCCCAAGATATGAACTCACTATAAAAGGCCAAAGCTTGACTATTTATATAGGTGTGCCTGGGCCAGGCCTCTGGTGTTCTTCTTACATTGGTGCTGGTGGTGTTGCACCTGGGGAAGGGAGTGCAAATATCAGTCTGAAGAGAACAGCTGACACTAGGACAGGACAGGAGGCAACACTGCGGAGAAAGCAGCAGCACCATGCAGGAGTGGGAGACCATTCATGAAAGAAGTGACGAGAGGAAGGAGAAGGAGAAAGAGATGTAGAGTCTGTGTTGTCCCGAGAATTTCTGTTCCAGCTCCCTGGAAATACTCCTACCAATCCACAAATCAGCAACTGCCATTAAAGACACTAGCCCAAGTTAATTAGGTTAGGTCAACCAGAAGCAGCAGCGAGCACATGCCCAGACAGCTGTGGTTAGGATCTGTAGCCTCTGTGTGTGGTGTGGAACAATCATCAGCTCCATATGATGGATCCCACCCATGCTGCATGCCCACATGGTGTGAGTGTCATTAATGGAGGGAGTGGAAACCCACTAATGAGCTCAGCAACCAGCCCTTGCTGAATCATCTCCTTAACAAACATTGCCAGCTGCTGGACACTGCTTAGCAGTTTTTCTGTGGCTGACACCAGAGCCACAACTGCTTCCTCCACTCATTTTGCCAGGTACAGGTTCTGATCTAAAGCCCACCGAGTCAAAGGGGGTCTTTACAGTTGACTTGGGACTAGGTCTGGATTTCAAGGCACTGAGCTCATCTAGCCTCTGTCATCATATCTCCTAACCTAGTGTGCTCAGTAGCCATACACTTGGGTTGGTTGAATCCTCGAGGAAATCTGGTAACCCCAGGAGAGTTGTGGAGCCCCTTCACTACAGTGGACAGACCCTGGGTGCTTGTACACATGATGGGGGTTTAGTCCCCTCAGTTGAAATGGTGGGTTTTTAATTGCGACTATTAAAAACCCACTGTTTAAATTTAGGGGCTTCCATCACTGTCACAGCAGGGGACCCAATCCTTTCTTTCTTTCTTTATTTTCACGGAGCCTGCCCACATCTCCTGCAGACAGGGGATGAGCTGCTGGTGGGTTGAGTGGATCCTGAGCTGCGGGGGACACCAGTCCTTCCCTCTGTGGCAGTGGAGCCCTCCTAGGGCTGCCCGGGTGGGCTGCTAGCAAGCTGGATGCTGCCCCAGCTCAGGCTCGGGGACTAGTTGGATCAGGCTAGGTGCTTTCTCTGAGCTGGGGGAGCACCCATTGGCTATCCACCCACCTGGGCAGCAATGTGGGTGCTGCCATCATGGAGGGAAGAACCGGGACCCCTGCAGCTCAGGATGCTGCTCCCCAGGAGGGCTCTGGGAAGACTTGGATCCAGTGGGGTGCTGCCTCTGAGCCCTCGGCCTGCTAGCTCCCCTCCCGGGTGGTCCCGGGGGGTGGGAAGTGCTGCTGCCATGGAGGGCAGGAGTGGGGCCCCCTGCAGCTGAGGGGCTGTGCAGCCTGCTGGCAGCTCGTGTGTGCAGGCTCTGTTGGGGGGTGGGGGGAAGGTGGTGAGGGGCCCTATCCTTTTTTTTTTTTCCCCTTGCAGAGCCTGCCTATCTCTCCTGCAGCTGGGGGGGTGAGCTGTCAGTGAGCTGTGGCGGACCCCAGTTCTTCCCTCTGTTGCAGCAGCACCCCCTGGGGCTGCCTGGATGGGTGGCTAGCGGGCAGGTGCTGCCCCAGTTCAGGGCAGCACCCAGCCCAATCCAACTGTTCCCTGAGCCTGAGCCTGAGCTGGGGCAACATCCAGCCTGGTAGCAGCCTGCCCAGGTGGCCTCAGGGGATGCTGTCACTGTGGAGGGAAGGACCAGGGCCCTGACAGCTCAGTGGCCGTGCAGCCTGCCGGCAGCTACCCCCTAGCTGTGGGGGAGACGGGCAGGCTCCGAAAAAAAAAAAAAAAAAAAAGCATTGGGCCCCTCACTGCTTCTGCCTTCAGCCCATCTCTTCTGCGGTTGGGGTGGGGGGAGGTTGCCAAAAGGCTGCAACATTACAAATAGCTACACTGCAAATTAAACTAGGTGCAGATGTGGTTTAGTTTACAACGTAACAAACTCATTTCAATAGGACCCCCCCCCCCAGATATGTACAGCATGATGTAATTGAACCACAAAAATAGACAATTTCTGTGACATGTACAAGCGACCCCGACCACATGTAGCATGGGCTATATGCTGCACCCTGAGCGTATGGCTTCTGCATTTGTGCTGCAGTATTTACCCCCCACTCCTCCCTGCCACCCCGCCAGCTCATTCTACTGCCTGCTCTGTCCCTCATATTCCTGATTTCTCTGCCTGGAATAGTTCACATTTTACCTTGGTTATTTCCAATACCATTTCTGCTGAAGTGGAATATTTCTAAATACAGTGAAGTCTGGTGAACTGGTTTTATCTGGTTAGGCTCTGGGACTAAACACTGACATTTAATCTGGGGCTGTGTCGCAGGTTTTGACTTCCATCAAAACAGGACAGGACAATCATTTATACATGCATCTTGAATGGCAGTTCCCTCAAAATGGCCCTGATTGTACTGGGGCAGAGTGCTAATTTGGATATGTGACAGCCATGTAAAGTGGGACATAGAGATCCCAGGATAACATTCCTTGTCCTGGAGTAAACTTGTAGTCTGTTTTTAGCCTAGGATAACTCATTGCTGTGGTCTTAGTAGTTAATGCACTAAATCCTTGCCACAGTCCTGTTGATTAGTATACAAAATGCTCTTGCTAGATTGTAATCTGTTAAAAATAATTATTCATTTTCAAATGTACATATACAGTAAATCTCAATGGAATTTGCTCCTGAAAATTAGTCAGCTGAAAAGGTACTGGCCTTTGCCCCCCCCAGCACCTGTGAAGTCAGCTGATGCTTGCAAAGCATCGGATAATCTTCATCTTTTCTTGGATCAACAAAACACAGATGATCAACCTTTCCATCTTGTAGTATTATGTCTCTTTTAGCAATGAGTTCATGTCAGGAAAAAATCTCTGATTATCTTATTTGGTTTTAATGAATATTATACTCAATCCTAATTTGTAATTTTAATACTGTGCTTCAATATAGGATGCAAAATATGTCTCTCAAAAAAGTTGAAAATGGCTATCAACTGATTTGACAAAATTGAAATGTTTTGTGGAAGCACATTACTTTTGTCAAAATGTTAATGGGAAAATTAACAAAACATTTATTTTACCTGAAATACAGATATAACTGAAGGTGGTCAAAAGCTGATGTCTCTCATGAAATCAATGAACAGTCAGATCTTCAGGGTATTAGCTGACCATGTATTGAGAAGCAGGAAGAAATATCCCCCTTGCATTGCCCAGTTGCAAAGCACATATTTTCTTTTTTATGTCTTCTTCAGCATTAGGTACAGCCACATTGCAGGAAGGGTTCTGATCTCCATGATCCCTGGACCCATCCGCTGTAGAAATAGGCGTAATCTTTTATTGTCTTAAGAGACCTGATTCAAACAATTAGAACTTACAAAACATTGCAAGGAATTTTGGAAATATAAACTGCAGACACAGCGATTTTTAGAAAGACTGTGTTAGTTGACATTCATGATTTTGATCATAAAATAGAGTATGTTGGCTCTGATGCTATTTCTCAGAAATATTTTGTCTTATTCATTGCCACTGACTTTGGGTTGTGTCTTGTGTTTCCTGGACCTGGCCTGGAAACTGGAGGTTACCTCCTCAGACTGTATTTACCCTACAGCCAGAGGTTTAGCTGAAACACTTGGAAATATACCTAAGGCAGCTTTAATTTAGCACGCTTGGAGGCCAATATTACCTGGCCTCCAAGCTTGGAGGCCAGAGAAAGCATGTCAGACTGAGCTGCCTGACTCAAGGTCAAAGGTGGGCTCATACTACTCTTGGTGACACCTCTCCATCAGAGTATGAAGAAAACCGAGTACAGCCCAAAGCGATCTAAAGGCAAAGCCTAATTCTCTGCCTATATGAAAGATGGACTCAAATGGAATTAATCCAGCAGAGAATTTGTCCCCAACGCTGTTGCCCCTTGTTTGGCAAAGTTCCCCACAGAGAGAGGATCTGAAGAGCAGACAGTACAACCATGGGAAGTGCAGTATTTCTGACAATGAAAATGAAACATATTGTCAATGGGTTTTGAGTGACTGAGCTCAATGAAACCCTGTGTGCAGGGTGGGCAGGTTGCTCTCTCCCTCTGAATGCTAACGAAGCTAGCAGCAGCATGCTTCCTCTGTCTCATTCTGGCAATGTATTTCTGGTTGACTGAACTATCCACATGTTCCTAGCTCTTGCAACAGTTTTAACAGATTAAGCTGGAAGCAATGGTGAGGGCACAATGCAAATCAGCCAGAAGGTGCAACACCCCCAATTCAAGCAAGAAGACTCCATTTTGTTTTAGCTGCTTTACTCCTGACTAATGCAGATGAGATATACATTCAGTAAATAGGTTCTGCAATGTTCAACCTATTCGCTGTTCCCTAACATCCCAGGGAAACCCAAGGAAACAGACATTCAACAAGGGGAAGGAATCCCAGGAGCGGAGGAGACGAGGAATATAAGAACAAAGCTGTTCATTTCTGCATTGCTTTCTCGTCTAGGAGTTCAGAGGACTCGCCTTTGCTACTAAATTACCTTGAATTATAGCTTGTATTTGGCTTCTGTTCTTACATAGTCAGATGGAGTAGTGGTGTAACATGAGCTGGCCTGCATGACTAAGAGAGAGGTCATCTCTCAAGGCAGCCCCTATTTAGCAAGCTGTTTGCATAACTACTTTGTAAGGGGAGTCAATCTAGTGATGTGAGCCAACTGTGGGCTCATTGGCCTCCAATGGCTTCCCACCATTTCCTCTCAACTCTTTGTCTCAGGGGTCTTTTCTTGCCATCTATCTATTCACTGCTCATGGACTGGCTAATAGGTCTGTGCTAATGAGGATGCTGCAGCTCAGTTGTTCTTCTGTAGTGTGGCTGATGTCCTGTATCATGGGCTGATGCAAGGGACATAACTTGCTGGTTTACTTCAATTAATCCTGTAATGCACATGAATCTAAAGAACTTTACACGTGAAATTAATCCTGACTTCATTCCCTAAGAGCTAGGTAGGAATAATATTCATTCTAGAGACAGGCAAACTGAGGAACAGAGAGGTTGGCTGAGATCTACTATAGTCTGTGGCAGGAATAAGTTAAAGTTTTTTTTCCCTGCTATGATCAGATGACTCTGGTATATCCTGAGTGCACACTGAATCTAGACGGATTTCCATCCGTCGCATTTGTCTTCCCGAAGAGAAGAATTTGAACAATGTTAAAATATAGCATTAAAACCTGAAGGGCCAGTTCTCTACTGGTGGCTTCTTTTGTTTCCTGTTGTTTAAAACAGGGCAGATGGAGTCTGACTGGCATCTCTCAGACCAGTTATTCTGAGAGTGTTGCACAACCTCAGCACTGCTAGGTGTGCAAACACCCACATGATTCACAAGCCTGTGGCAGAAGACTTTTAAACCTCCGTGGACACTATTGCTGACCTGAGGGTGGCTGTTTTTACACAGAAAATTTTTAAAACCTCATTTGAACAGGCAATTGCAGAACAAGAAGACATCCCTAGACTGAATTGTGTTAAATATGGTTTAAACAGAGGCTACAGATTCTTGGAATATCTTTTGTGACTCCTTTGTCCCTGTGGGCTTATTGCTTGTTTGCCTTTCTCAGCACTCATCCCCTTCCTTCCCCCTCATTGCCTTTTGTATTCTAATTTCTCTCTTCTTCTTATAATCTACTTTCTGCACATCCTTTCATTCACAGCATCTGATGAAGTGAGCTTCAGCTCATCAAAACTTGTGCTATACGTAGATATATACATATATACCTACACTGGTTATTCTATAAGGTGCAAATCTGCCCTACCTTTCACAAGATTAACCCAGAGATTTCAAATGGCACTCAATAGTGTCAAAACTATTCTGACCTGTTATGGTCTTTCTGAGTTCTTTGCAGCAACATAATTGCTCTATTATTTTTCCATAGGTGAAAAATTAGTAACAGGTAAGAGCTGGCATTTTCCAAGGGGTCCTTTGAATCCGATGGGGGTTGCCTTGAATCTAATGAGGCTGAGAACCGTTATGTTAGACTAAGATTTTGAATTTGAGCACTTGGAATTAAATGTCATGATTGAGTATAAATCCATTATATCCCCAACTTCTTTTTCATTAGCAGATGGGATTGAGTAGTTTGTATTCATAATGGATCCAGTCTTGTTAGGTGCTCAATGCCTTTGTAAAACAGGGTTAGGCCCCACACAATATTATATCCTATTAACACATGAAATGTGGGTGATGCTCTGCAACCTGCAGAACTTCTCTTGCTTTGTGATCTGCCCCAACCAGAGACACCGATTAAACATGCTGCATCCAGACACCAGCCTCAACTGTTCCTGATAATATTCGTCTTGGTTGTCTTTTGGTCTAAGCTGTCCACATCTATCTCTGCATACAGGTGGCAGAATAAAAGTCTCAACTGTGGGCAATATCAATTACAGATTATCGTGAGTAGACTTTACATCAGGAAGGCAAATGCACATTACTGTTATATTATAAATACTCACTGGACTACTGTATACATTGGATTACTATTATTACAAATACTGGACTGCTGTATAAATCAGATTAAACGTTTAATATTTATTTTAATGAATGCCCTACCATTTATCTCCTTGGTGACTCTTAGCAGTCTCCTGGAGATCTATATCTAATTCCTGGAGACACCGGGGCAGTCCTGGAGTGTTGGCAACCCTACTCGCCTCTCTGCAAAGTAAACAGGTCGGCTCTGAAGGAGCTTAGAGGGGGTGGTGGAGCCCCCTAAGGAGCTTAGGGTTGTTGGGGTCCTGGGCAAGAGAGTCATTTGCGGCCCCTTAGAGGTATGTACCCAGGTAAATATTAACCCACCACAGTTGTATCATGGATCTTTTAAATATTTTTTGGGGGAATTTAGATAAATAGTTGTGTCAAAATGCAAATAGAGCCACTTCCTTGCAAAACTCCCCCCCCCCCCAAATTTGGGCCCCCTAAAGTGTGGGGCCCCAGGCGGTTGCCTGGTATGCCCTCCCCTAAGGCTGCTACTGTCAGAGGGACAGTCTTGTTGAAAGGTTTTTCTGTTGTTAAATAATGATTGGGCTTAACCACAATGTTTCATTGGATCATATCAGTTTAATTATCTAACCATTTCATTGTCACAAAATAAGTGTATTTCATTTTGACTGTATCATGTTTAACTAATAAACTACAATACAATATGGAGTTGACTAATGCGTCCAAACGAAATGTCTTGAAGTTTTTAATTTTGTGAAAAAATGTCAATATTTGGGGAAAAATACTGAAAACCCCAAATGTTGAAATCCCCTAAACCCCCCAAAAGTTGAAATCTCAAAGTTTTCTGTAGGATGAAAATTCTGCTTTCAGTTGTCTGTAGTCCTGCTTTCAGTTCAGATGGCTCACTCGACTGGTAGCAGTGGAATCTGCAAGTAAGTATGTGGACCCAAAGTTTGCTAAATTGGATTTGTAATCCTTATTGTTTATACCAACTAATCTTGACGAGACACCATCATCTTGAAAGACAGCCAATTTAAGAAACAAAAAGAATTTAAAGTCATTTCAGGTCGTGCATTTGCCCCTGACTCCCGCAGCTAATTCTTTTGCTTCATAATCACATTTTCTTGTTTTAAACAACATTCTTCTCTTTACACTTGCTGTGTGGAAGATGCATGTATTCTTTCTAGTTAATTGGGGAAGCTGTGAAATTGGTTCTTGACAAAGCGTTCAAATGCACAGAAGACTTGTTCTGAAAGTAAGAGAGCTTTTTTGTAATTTCAGTTACAATACCCTTAACATTTGCCTTTCTCAATAGCAGACAAATGTTTTTTGACATGTTAGCAATTTTGAGGTGGATGATATCTTTTTAATCCTGAACAAAGCTTTTAAAACTGTAGAGTCTGGATGTTATAGCATGGAAGGCTTTTACTCAACTTTTGTGTCTATCATTAAAGACTGAAAACAACCAATAAATTGATGTAAAGTCCCTGATGTATCTTTGAACAAATACATGTATTTGTGATACTGCACGAAGTGGGATACATCCAACAACAGCAGTAGTACAGTTGTTTTAGAAGAACAGTCCAGGCAGCATTCCCCCTGTATGGCCTAAATGTGCTTAACTAAGCATGTGAGTAGTCCATTGTTTTCAATAGAACTTCTATATGCTTAAAAGCTTATAAGCTTTGTTGGATCTGGGTTTATAAAACTTCCTTAGATTTAAAGCTAGTGCATTTGATTTTCCAGCTTCACAGATTCAATTTTTATTCTTTTAGCCTACATGCTGTTCTGTATCGTACATAACACTGTGCTGTCTGAAGGACAGCCTTAGAGGCTATGTAATACCATAGTACCCAATTGAGTATGTAGAAATGCTGAAGGAGTGACATATTAAGGGGCAAATTCATTTTGCCTCATGCTGCTTCTGAATACAGGAGTGCATTTGGGAAGGGGGCAGCAGGCGCAGGAGTGTGAATGTACTCCCTTGTGCTGCTGCTGCCATTGTCCCCAGGTAATCCAGTTGCAGAAGGAGCCCCAGAGCCTCTCCTGTCCTGCTACAGCTGTGAGCTACAGCTGTGCAGGATTTCAGGCTTGGCAGGGACAGTGGCAGTGGTGCACAGGTTTCTTCTTCTAGCCCCTGTTCCCTGCCTGCTCCTCTTCCTGCAAGTGGCCTCTGCTGGCGGGGAGTAAGCACTGGAAGAAAGAACCTGTGTACCACTGCTACTGTCCCAGCTGAGCCCAACTCTCTACACGACTGCTTCCCCAGCCCCTGACTAGAGCAGAGCAGAAACAGCTCTAGCTCCCCGCCCTCAGGTCAGCTGAGGATAATGGCAGTGGTGCCGGCAAAGGCACGTACCCCCTCTTTGGTGCTTGCTCCCTGCCTGGCTGTCTAGTGTCCTCTGCTGACCTGGGGACACCAGCCACACCTTGCCCCCTTCCTCCCATGGTCTGAGGGACAGTATGCTGCACCCTCCTGTTGAAAATCCTGGATCCTCAGGTTCCTTGTCTAGATATGTTTCTGTATGGACCCTCAAGACTGTCCGGCTATTCAAGCTTTAAGGCACGGTGGGGATTTGACAAAAAGATCTTCTCAAAGGAAAATACACCCTGCTGCCTTAACATGACTCAGTGTTCTCCTGTTTTATAAGGGTTTATAAAAAGTTTTCTCATATATTTTTGTGTAGTGTGTTGGGAGAGCTGAAATGCTTTTACTCTTTCTTTCATGAAGAGAAACTGACCAGAGGGAGCAGGAGGTAACCAGTTAGCTTTGCAGCTTAGCTGGTAGACTATCTGGAAGTTAGCCAAGGGGCCTGGGTTCAATCCTCTGATAAGTCATCAATTTCTTTCTCACCAGAAACATCTGGTTTTGGATGCTGAGTTATGAGCTAATATTAAATACAAAAGTTTATAGCATCACATATATAATATTGTTGATTAGAAGCATCAAGTAAAGTAATTGACCAGAGGGGACTTGGTGTGAGCAGCTGGTAGAACATCTGGAAGGAAGCCAAGGGGCCTGGGTTTAATTCCCAGGTCATCTATTTCTTTCTCACCAAAAACATCTGGATTTGGATGCTGCAAAGCCATGGACTATTGTCTCATGTGAGCATTTCTGAGATCACACATTTTCATATAGATCTTCATGAAAAAAATGTGGTTTCAGAAACACTTTTAAGTAATTACAAATAGAAAATCCTTTAAGAACAGTAATCAAGAGAAATATAGGCCTACAGGATAAAAATGTGAACCCATCAAAATCAGTGGCAAAACTATCACTGTCTTCAATGGAGCCTGGATTTTATCCAGAATGCATAATAATAATACTAGCTCTGTTGGAACAGTTTGAGCCTCTTGAAATGTACATTTAACATCTTACATTGACCCAAGAAAGCCAATTATACTTTTCCTGAGTTAGGTCACAGAAACATTATTAGCATGACACAAGACATTTGTAAGATGGATATATATGAGAACAAGGACATTCCTTGTTAATAAATCTATATTTATTGCAGTTAGACATGCCACTAAATTGATATACAGTAAGGACCTAAGATGCTTGCAATCAAACTCAATTATCCTCTGCAGTGACCGCTAGGTGTCAGTAAAGATTCATATTTACATCAGCTATGATACCTGTGGCAGCTGCATACAGAGAGAAGAGTCATTGTCCAAATAGATTGCAGATGACTACTCTACTCCATTTAATACAGGCATGGTGGGAGAGTGGTAGTTACCTGTGTGGAGTTTTATTCTCAAAGGTTTTCACAGGAGATACATTTCTCAGCTTTCCAGCAAATACCTTTGTAGATACTATAATGCCTGATAAATGGAAAATGAGTAAAGTTTTAGTGTACACTTTCAGTGCTTTGTGCATATTTGGTTTCATTGATTCCCTCACTGCTGTGAGCCTCCTGTAGCCTCATTAGACAGGGTGGCCACCTGCATCTTGGGAAAATAAAGGGCAAATCCATGAGCATAAAGCAATATTTTACCCAAATCTAAAAGAATTCCTGCTTTTGTTACTCGGTGCAAGCAAAAGCAGTGGTGGTGATGGACATGGCAGAGAATACCAGCCCACCTCAGGCTCAAGCTGGCTTGTTTCAGCCTGTGGCTCTGAAAAGTTGCCTACTGTGAGAGATACGAATGTGCTGAATATGCACGTGAGAATCTAAGGTACTTTCTGTTGAATCTGTTAATGGTAATGTATGCATAGCTTTACTATATGTTCACAATATGTTCTGCGCTTGCCAGCCTGGTAGCACTCTTTCTTACACTTATGTCTGGAGTTGTTTATTTCTAAATACCCTTGGACAAACATAACAGCAACCGCTAAGCTAGAAGATTGGCTAACTCAGATTTTTTTTTTATATTAAAACTTTCATAGAAACATCTCAGTTTCGACTTTAAAAATATTAGCAGCATGAAAAATAATATTAGCCCTGCTCAGATCACCAGCTGTGATGTTTTAAAACATTATTGCTAGGCTGTACTTTTTTCTGGAAGAAAAAAGTGCCACTTTCCATGGAGCAAAATGGCAATTTAATAGAGTAATATTACATTTCATAAGCATGTATTTTAATAGGCAGGGTCAACCAAACAATGTATTATATGGTGCCAGAAATAAATCAATATTATTTGAAACAAAGAATTTCCACTCCCGTGATAGCTTCTTGGAACAATAACCTAAAACATCCCAAGAACCAAAGGATAATGTACTAGGATATATGACTTTTCTTGCTTGATTAAACCAGATTTCCATCTTGTCTTGTAGTCTGTTACTAGCAATGACCAGAACCATGTTTCAGAGAATGTGCAAGAACACTTGCAGTGGGGAGCTATGTAATAAAATGTCCATGGAGATTAAGCTAGTGATTGTTTTCTGTTCTCCATGGTGCATACCCCTTACACAATATTTATTCCTAGCTTAGGAACTGTGGATGTTCCCCATTCTCCATATAAGGGAAAAGTGAAAATAAGAGGTCTCGTTAGTTGAGAGATGATATAATCATGAGTGTGCTTATCCATGGATGTTCTCATCCTTCTCATATATTGGGTTCCAGTGCTAGAATAGAGAGGTCATCTAGTGGTTAGGCATTACCAGATGGGAAAGACCTCAGTTTGGTTCTTTGCTAGACCACAGACTTTGATTTTGGGCAGGTGACTGAGGCCCAGGTGCTTAAAGGTAAGTAAGCTCCTTCCTCCCATTGACTGCAACAGGACAGTGAAAATGATTTCAGATCAAATGAAATGTCCTTTCTCAAAATTATTTCAGTGGGAATTAGCAGCTTTCATACCTCTGACGATCTGGACCTTATTCTTTCTGCCCTACCTGACAGGAGTGTTGAGAGGATAAATGCATCAAAGTCTCTGAGGGGCTCAGGTATGACAATAATGGAAGTCAATAGAAGCATCCAAAGTAGATAGAAGCTATTTTTTGGTAATGTGTTCTGAAATTTAATTATGAGAGATGTGCTTAAAACAGTATTTATTTGATAATTGTTTCTGCATTTGTTGCCTTACAGTTCCTTCAGAGACTGTAAAGGGGCTGCTTGATAAAGTGCTGAAAATGCACCCTCTGATAATCTGTCCCTTGCAAATCTTGGCCTAAGATCTTTCATGTAGGGTCCTGATATTAAGTCTGCAACTTCTTTACCATCTTTTGGATCCTCTGTAAATTACTTTGCATGTGCATGCGTGAACACATGCATGCACACACAGACACAGTTTCTTAGGAAATACCAGAGCGAAGTTGTCCAGGCATGTGCATTATGGTATAATCTTTAGTTACAGAATCATAGAAAAGTAGGTCTGGAAGGGGCCTCTCAGAAGGTCATCCAGTCCAATGATCAGTCCACCAGAGACCTGTTTAATTTAATGCAATGGAGGCCAACCTTTTTGGCAGGCATGCCACAAAGTAGCCTGGCATCTTCCCTGAATGCTTCTCTCATCCCCTTCCTTTACCTGATGTGTTGCTACGCTGTTTGCTCCATACTCCCTATTGGGTCTCCTCTTTTTGCCTTCCTACCCTGTACTCCCTGCCTGATCTTCTGGTCTGTTTTCTGCTTCCTGCCCTATTGGCTGCTGTGCTGCCTGTCTCCTTCCTGATGCCACAAGCGGGCTAGGTGACACTTGTGTTTGAGGTTGGCGGCCCCTGGTTTAGTGCATAAAGTTTCTTCACTTTTCTCTCTGTCTTACTGACTCATGTACATGCTCATGTTTGGCTTCTTTTAAAAACAGCTGGAGCTTTTAAAATACACAGACCAATATACAGGTTTATGTATGGACATATGTTGTATTATTAGGCATGCTGGACTGAATACATGCAGTCCTGTCTGTGTGGGGAAGCTAAGCAGTCCTGGTTAGTGCTTAGATGGGGAGACCAGCTGGGAATTCTGGGTGCCGCTCCCAGGCATGAACATCAGAGCCAGATTCTGTTCTGTGTGTTAGGCATGTAAGTAGATCTAATAAGTGCTAGTCCGTTCTGCTTGAGCCCCTCAAAGTGTTAATACCAAATAAGGATGGGTCTTTTTCCTTCTCCTTTTTTTTTTTTGTGACTCAGGCTTACAGATCCATTTAGGTGGCCAATATTGAAATAGTATCTGGTCTTTGGTAAATATTAGACCGCAGAAACTGAATGCTCTCAGGCTTATTGTTGTATCTGTGAGGATAGACATTTATAAATAAAGTCTGTATGTTCGAAAAGGCTTTGAATACAAAAAAGCTCAATGAAAACTCAGTGCCTATTAACTGATTACAGTCTAATTGATCCATCCTAAGTTTTATTCAGCTGCTTGCTCATTTGTTTGGAGGCAGTACGTTTTGCCGGATGAGTAAAATATTATTTTTTGTCACTGTCAACATGGCAAAGTACAGGTGAATGAATTCATGACATTTGCATGACTGTGGTGCAAGGCTCATCTGAGTTTGTGGTGTGGACTGGAAGCAAGAATGTCAATCTGAAAAAGCTGCCTTGCCTGCAAGACAGTGAACTTGGGCCACTTCTGGCCATTTATTTAAAGTGTCATTTTAAAAATGAGATCTGTGCCTGAACAGAACTGAGAGGTGTCTGTGTAATGACCACCTCTTGACTGTGAATGGAAATGGAAGCAGGGACCTGAGGAGCTGACCACATGAGCATCTACAGCTTGAGGTAAAGCAGTAAGTCCTATAGCTGGGAGCCGTGACTGTTTCATTGCCTATGCGAATCATGCACAGCAGGAACAGTAGGTTTCACTTGGATCCCAAATTAGTTTGGGCTGACGATATACTACCTGGTACATTCCACCAGTGGAGCAAGCCTACTTCACTCTCTCTGTTCTCCTCCTTAAGGTAACTTTTAATTAAAAAGTAAATTCTCTACGCTATCTAATGTCTCTGGAAAATATAAGGGCCTTTGGTTCAGACGCAGCTTTCCCATTAATGCCCAACAGGCGTGTTATGAAGTACTCATGAAGTATATATAAAGTGCTGTTATTTTGAACTTTCACAAGTAGTTGACAGATTTATGTAGGAAATTAAACTGGCAGAATCTGTTGGATAGATTTTGAACATGACTGCTAAGTGAACGCTGAAAAAATAAAACAACAACCAAAGAGGGATGTATGCTCAAGCAGACAAGAAAAGGCATAACGAGGACTGGAGGATGTGCTGCCTTGCAGATTAAATACAGACTGTGAAGAGCACGTGTCTTCTCTACAGAGGAGAGGAACACTATCATGTCGGCACTTGAGGAACACAGGAAGCCATGGGATTGAATGAAAAGGGAGAGGAGAGGGGTATAGCAAGGATAATAAAACAGGGAGTAGAAAGCGTTAGGGCAGAAGAGGCGATAAGAAATATATAGGGGAAAAAGGATGGAAAAAAGAGAGTTGAAAATGAAGGGAGAGAATAGATTGACTTAATAAAAGAGCAAAGATAAGTTAAGGGGATGCTTAAGGTGATACTCAGTGGTGAGCCCATTACCACAGTGCTGCATTTCTATTCAACAGCACACTTAAGCAAAGCATGTGCTTACATTGCTTACATGCTTCTGCTTCTGCTTAACAGGAGACCGTTGCAATGCTGATTAGTGAGTGCAATTCCTCTGCTGCATGAAATAAAGACTATTTCAATTTTGTGCTGAGATGGCTTCAAACCAGAAATTCCTACCCAGTTTCTCATAGATAGAACTGATCTATTTTTAAAAACATGTTTGTAGTTGAAAAATGACTTTTTACAATAAAGATTTTTTTTGTTTTATACTTGTCAACATTTTTTCATTTTCTAGGAAAATCTTGTTTGTTTGTTTTTTTTAAAGCTCACAATTATGGAAACTTCACATTGTCCAGAAGTGGGTATATTTTTGATATTTGCAGTGTTTTATGAAATACAGAAAACACATTAAAAACTGTGAAGCATTTTGAAGATAAAATGCGGTCCATTTCAGATGCTTTTAAAATGAAAACAATTTTGAAACTTCTCTATGCCCTTTGAATTGATTTTTTTCATTACTTTTCATCCCAAATTTTTGGAAAATTCTGACTGTGATCTAAGCTCCTGACCTTTGTCTTATTTATTCCTAACATTTATATTTTTTGGCCTGTTCCTTATCTCTTTAGGCAATGGTTTCATACCGTTGTAAAACTTGGTTGGGTTAAGTAGAGGCACATCTGATTTACCACAGTCTAAAAAAGGAGGACTAGGCTTTCAGAAGCTGGAAACACAGAATCGCTAAATAAAACACACTGTATATTTTATTTTTTTCATACTATTTTAATTGGGATTATAGGAAAATGCATTTTCTTCCTCGCTGGGAATGCCCTGCTTGACCATCTGGTTTATGTTTACTTTACTCCTGCCGACAAGAAGAGGAGCATTTTGAAAGGCCGGGGGCAGGGAGGGGGGGACCATTTAGCTGGCAGTATCTTGCAGGAATCCAATTTCTCATGTAAACTGAGCCCAACCAGTAACAAGCTGGGGGACCTGGAAGCACTTCCTGCTAACCCCGGTTGGCCTCTATTAACAGAAGCAACATGGCACCCAAAGCGTGGAAGACTGCAGCAGCAGCAGAGTTGCCGTGACAGAACATCTGTTGATAGTATGGTCTGTGTCATAACAACTAGCACTTTAATAACATAATGAAAGCCACATTCCCATAATTGTATAATATATGGGCCGAGCATTGTAACATCGCTTGTCTGAATGTGATACAAATTGGATGCAGAAGCTTAGCTTCTTTGGCAACAGCTTATTCAAGGATTATTATTTTCATATACACACATATTTCAGTTGACTCCAGGCTCATTTGATGCTCCAGTATTTACCTCCCCATCCCCTTGGAATTAACTCTTTAGAGCTCTGTTTCTCTTCCACAGTAGGTGGCCGTTTGGTGTTTAGTGTGCAATTATGAATGAACGGTAATGTGAATCACAGTTCAACAGTATTTATATTTGGATGGACAATAACATATGCACAGTTATAAAACAAGGATACTTCCTTCTTCAGGTCAGAAACCAACTGAATCATTTTTTGAAGCCACTTCAAGCAAGAAGGAACAAAAATTAAGACTGAGTGGGCAAAGGCAATGAGTGTGTGCATCTCCTCTCTAACAATAAGCACTTTGGCAGCAGATACTCAAATGACCTTCGTTTCTGAGATGCCTTGCCCAAAGTCATCATAGCTTCATAGACTCCACTCATACTCACCTTCTCCAAGGGTCCAAGCAACCTTGGCCTTGGTAAGTCAAGCCTGCTTGAATGTAAGATGAGAAGGAAGAAATATTGCTTCTAACCCTCCCACAACTTTCTAGTGATATATCTGTCTTGATCGATCCCCATCACGATAATATATCTGAATAGCTTCTTAGAGTCATTCACATCATTATCTTGATTGACCCCTTATGAAGTCCTGATATCGGGAACGGAAGTAGAGGGAAAATAAGTGTCGTCCAAAGTCATACAGAAACTGTATCCGAACAGGGAATTAAACCTGTAGATCAATTGTCCGAGGTTGTGGCCCTAGCTACGTTTTAAAACTGAACAAACAAAAATCTCCAACAGAACAAATGTAACATCGGTTTCCTCACCAATTATCTATAAATGGACTAGCTCAGCACAGAGAGAGCCTGAACAGAAAACTTTTGAGTGTCATGGTATGTATTTGGGGCTATGGAGTTCTGACACAGGGTCCCTTTGAATCTGGTCCTTCCATCAGCCATCAACTACAAATTTTTCCAGTTTGGTTTTAAGCTGATTTCTCTTCTGAATAGCTTGTAAAGACCCTTTCTTGTAGGGGCCCTAATATATACGGAGAAGGCTGTAGCCATCAGACAGGGAATGCTCCTAGTGTAATGGGATTTAGCCTTGCAGCGAGATTTTCATGCTGTGATGAACTTGTAAAAAATGGGAATGTTTCACTCAAATAAGAATCAGTTTCCTCTGTTTGGAATCCTGGGTATTGTTTTCCTCCTATTATTACAAGATACTGTGCTTATGGTTTATTTGGAAATTTTGCAACCCAAAGCCAGAACAACCTGAAACCAGGAGAACATTTTCTCCCATCTCTTGGCAGCAGTCTTCCCAGTATGCTGTTTTGGAATGATCCCATTTTCAGTTTGGTAAGGAAGAAAGAAAAAGCACAATGGTTTAGATTTTCCTGCCAGTATTTTGCCCATCATCACTGCTGAGGATGTTCAGGGAAGGCTTTTCCTGCACTTATCTCATACCACTTCAACAGTGGTGAACATCATTAGGTTTGTTTCACAAGGTGAAAACTGAGGTACAAAGAGGTAAACTAATCTGTCTAGGCCATATAGTAAATCATTAAGAGAAGCAGGCATAGAATTGATGTGTCCTAATTCCAGTTACCTGCTCTATCTACAAATGCAGGGTGCTGCACCTTGGGAGAAGGAGTCCACAGCATACATACAGACTGGGGAGTTCCCCTCTTGAAAGCACAGAGGTGGAACGGGATCTTGGAGTCATTATTGACTCTAAGATGAACATGAGCCGCCAATGCCAGACCGCAGCCAGCAAGGCCAGCCGTACCTTGTCATGCATCCAAAGGTGCATCTCAAGCTGGTCCAGAGAGGTGATACTCCCCCTCTATGCGACTTTGGTCAGGCTGCAGTTGGAGTACTGCGTCCAGTACTGGGCGCCGCACTTCAGGAGGGATGTGGCCAGCCTGGAGAGGATTCAGAGGAGGGCCACCCGCTTGGTGAGTGGGCAGCAGGACAGGCCCTATGAGGAGAGACTGAGGGACCTGAACCTGTTCAGCCTCAAGAAGAGGAGGCTGAGGGGGACCTGGTGGCTGCCTACAAACTCATCAGGGGAGATCAACAGCAAATAGGTAGAGCCCTTTTCTCCCCAGCAGCACCTGGGGTAATGAGGAACACTGGTAATAAGCTGATGGAGAATAGGTTTAGGTTAGAGATCAGAAGGCAATATTTTACAATTAGGGTGGTGAAAATCTGGAACCAACTTCCCCGGGAAGTGGTCCTCGCCCCTACCCTGGGCAAATTCAAGAGGAGGTTGGATGATCACCTGTCTTGTGAACCCAGCATTCATTCCTGCCTGTGGCAGGGGGTCAGGCTAGCTGATCTGTTCAGATCCCTCCTGACCCTAGCTACTATGAAACTATGAAACTATCCATTGCTCACAGCTGCTCCTCCTGCTTGAGATCCCATGGTGCAGTCAAAGGGCACGATTCTGTTCTCATCTCCACTATTACAAGTCAGAAGTAAATCTGCTGAAGTCTGTAGAATGGCAGTGGTGTAAACAGCTATAAATGTCAGGCTCTCAGAGGCCTGTAGGCAACTTTTCAGTGACATGAGCAAGGGCAGAATACAGTAAATTCAGCACTGAAGGCCTGGACCTGTGGTGAGAGTGTATAAGGTGATGAGGATGGAGTAACTGTAAACATCCTCAAGTCTAACTTACCTGAAGTGGATGGCAGACTTGGCTCAGGAGACAGGGATATTGCTCTTGACTTTACCACTCACCAGTTGGGTGACCTCAGGCTAGTCGCTTAACTTTTGCACCTCATTTTCCTCACCTCTAAAATGGGGATAAGTGATATGTGCCTCCTTTGAGAGCTATTTATGCAGACAGCTATATAAGAGCTAGGTGTTACTACTGAGTCTGCCAGACACTCCCCTTTCTGAGATTTCAGGCTCTTCTGCTCCTGGTTGTGGGTAGACGTGCCCCAGAATAGACAGGCTGATGGCATTTGGGTATATGCTGGCTCTGTACTGAGGGGAAAGAAGAAGCCCAGAGGAGAAAGGCCTTCTTTAAGTACAAAGATAAATGCTAAACAACAAAACAGCAGGGAAATGTAAGCCAAAATAGTGATGCCCAAACTAAGTCGAATGTGTTTGTTAGAAGCTGGTGGGTTTGCATTTAGAGAGCTGTTTTACAGGAGCAGGCAAACTTGTGAGCACAGGCTTGTACATGCACTTCCATGCACGCTTGTTGTTTATAACTGTGAAAGTGTGCACATCTGTGTGTATGCTTGGCTTTAGGTATATTTTTGCATGTAGGTGTGCAGTGCTACTTCTTCCCAGGGAGATAACAGCTTTAAAACAAGGGGGGGAAGATGTTAAATGGAGATGCCAATGGTAAGAAACAAAGCATTTGCAACGGGATGCAACTCTGCTGAGGATGAAATTTCACCACTTGGGGGAAAGCTCGGGACAGACAGGAACCAGGAACACCACAGTGAATATTTCAACTGTGGGGCTTTTTGAAGTCAGCTGTCTGGCTGGTTCACTAAACTTCTGGTTATGCTGGAGTCTCTTGTGGGATACTTTTACTGAAGTCTGTGGAAGAGCCACTGAAAGCCAGACTCCTTCCAGGCTGCAATCCTGGCCACACCAAGTGGGTGGTATTTGTTGTGAGTCTAGACTAAAGTCAGTCTGATGAAACAGTCCCAAGTGACACTGAAGAGAGCCCTGAAATGCAGGAGAATGGACTATGTCTGCTATCTGGGGAGCAGATCTGCTGTTGCACTGCAGGCATCTCCAATTAGCTAGGTCCCCTATCTGGTGACCAGGCTGGCTGCATGCTCATCTCACATCGTTGCAGCTGAGACTTAAGCCAGGACCCTCATGGTCTGTTGGCAGCACTTCTGGGTGAGCTGGGAGGAGCTGTACTAATTTTGCTCTCAGTTGGAAGCCACGCTTGACATGTCTTGCAGCTGACAGACCCTTAGCTGCATCAGCTCCAGTGATGATGATGAATTTTGAGTATAAATAGACTCTTCCCATTATAATTAGGTCAATTAATGGCATAGCTCAGCCATTGTTGTGTAGCATCTACAGCAAGAAACCCCATCTGATCTCCCTATGGTCCTGATGTGCGCCTTGCAGAATCTCAAAGACAGAAAAGATACCTGCTGGGGCCTGTGCTGAGTTGCACCTGCTCCCTGTTGAGGGCACAGCAGATTGGTGATAATATCCTTTTTATCCTGAATGCATGGAAAGGAGCTTAGGCTGAATAGGGAAGACTTTGATAAATTCCAGTTGCTGTGCTCCCTGCCAGCAGCCAGAACTGTTTGCTGCAGGATCAGCTTTGACACCAAGCAAGAACCGTCTGGGAAATGATATCCACGTGTGTGTGGAGAGCTAGGTTTGAAAGGAGATGGATCGCTTCCTTCCTTTCTGTATTAGCAGCTTGATTTCAACCTTCTGGGTGTCATAGGCAGAAAGTCCCCACAGTGTGCCCCCCTTAGTAGTATCAGGAGACACAACAGTTACTACTATGCAGTCGAACAACAGGCCCACCAACCAGATAGTCTCTTCCCTGGTCAGCAGCAAGAGGATGGTCATCTCCACTATCTTGTGGCAACTCAAGCTCTGCAGCTTTTATGTAATGCATGTGCTGGTTCTGTGCTGTGCTGTTCTATTCATTTCAGGTTTTCTCAGGTGTTGCTTGTTCTTTCATCCTCTCCCCATGAGGAAGAAATCACTCTGCAAAGTGGCTTTGTTTGTCTTGTATGGGGTTATTTGTGCATGTGTTGTTTAAATATTCAGGGTGCAATGTATAGCTGTCAGAGAAGATGAGTTCACAGAAATGTCTTGCATTTGGAGTGGAAGGTGCTATAGCTTGTGATGGTCCTTGAATTCACAGCCCTGGACCAGGCCCTGGACAGATGAGACTTCTTACTGAACAGAGCAACCACCAACACACATTGATGCCTTGACACACAGGACTGTTCTGGGTGCCGCACTTCAGGAAGGATGTCAAGAAGCTCGAAAGAGCCCAAAGGAGGGCCATGTGCATGATTAGAGGCCTAGAGAGCAGGTCATATGTGGAGAGGCTGAAAGACATGGGACTGTTTAGCTTGGCAAAGAGAAGACTCAGAGGGGACTTGGTGGCAGCCTATAAGTGTATCAAGGGCCTGGGGGAGCATCTATTGACCAAGGCCCCCCAGGGGAGGATTAGAAATAATGGCCCCCCAAACAGATAAAGATCGCTTCAGGCTAGACAGAAGGCAAAACTTCTTTACAAGTTGAGTACCGAGGGTTTGGAACAGGCTCCCCCAGAGTTGGTACAGTCACCCACCCTGGCGATCTTCAAAAAGGGTCTTGATGCCCCTCTTGCTGGGGTCACCTGACCCCAGCAGTCTTTCCTGTGCAAATGTAGCGGGGCTGGACCTGATGATCTGTAAGGTCCCTTCCAGCCCCTCAAAACTATGAACCTATGACTGTGATTAATGGGGCAAAGAGGCTGGATGTTTCTGTGTTCCTTTTGCAGCACAGTGGTGGAAGCCTGTTGTGCCATTTCCAGTGCTGGCCCACAGATAAATGAAGGTCCTGTATTTCCTGGGCTAACAATCTGTCACAGTTTATACACCTTTAATTCACTCTGAGGTATTTTAATGGCCTCTACATACACCTGTATGGCTTCAGCACCATCTAGCAGCTTTCTGGCATCAGTTCAGAGACAGTAATTGGTTCTTAGATCCTTCAAAGTGATGAGACGCTGAGTATCTTTCACTTCCTATTGGCTTCAGGAGGAGTTGAGAACACTTGGTACAGTGCAGTGGGTGCCCTGTAGTCAGTTGTAGCTGGTGGCTCTGCACCCTGGGTGACAGCAGTACACAGGGGTGGCAGCTGCAGCCCTGCTGCCGGGGGTGATGGTAACAGCTGGCCAGTAGCATGGAGGCTGCTCTTTCTGTGCTTCTCCCTTCCCCCGCGCCCCATATTTATCCTACTGTCATTAGCTCAGAGGCCAGGCCCATTATTGGAGGTGACCTGTCAGAGGAGAGGTGAGTGGCATCTTTTCATGAGCAACACCGACGCCCTCCCTTCTTTGGAAAGTCCCAGAACGCCTTGGAGATAAAGAATCTCCTGGGTAAATCACAATCCTTCTTGAAACAGAGGGTTGTGGCTGCACAAAGGCATCAGAGCAGGAGGATCCTCCTTTACTGTGGAGGCCGCTTACTAGTGTAAAACTGTGTGTTAGTAGGGATGCTAATATAGCACATCTGCATGGGGCCTGAAGAACCTAGCTGAAAGCCCTTTTATGAGGCACATGCGGATATAAACAACTGTCTCAGCTATTGGGATGGCAGCTTGAATATGATCCCATTACAGCAAATGTAACATACTTATGCTCCTTTATATAATCTATTGTGCATGAGAGGAAAAGAACTAAGGCTGAGATTTTTAAAGCTGCTTAGTCAGTTTGCGAGAGGCGGTGTGCTCCAGGGGGATAAGGCACTGGGACTGGGTAGACTTACACTTTATTCCCCACTGCCATTCTCTGAAACTCTTTCCTGTTCCAGTTTCTGTGCCTCTCCAATGCAAGCTCTTTGTGCCAGGGGAGGTCTTGGGAATTGTGCAAGTTGTTTGTTTGTTTGTTTGTTTGGTGGATGAATTAAATAAGTTCTTCCATTTACCCCAAAGGATTTTTTTTTCTTATCTAAATGAGGGACTGGAGAAGAAAGAAAAACTGTGTCAATTAAAATGAAACATTCCTTTGACTGAAAGTGAATCATTTTAAAAATCAAGTTAGCTCAACTTTGCAGGGAAACATCATTCTGAAATGAATTTTTGTTTAGAAATAGCTCAGCCTTTTCAGTTGTTTTCCCAGATGGAGCAACTTGCTGGATCCATGTCAATAGTTTTGATCAACCTAAAATTGCATTTTTCATCAAATAAACTATCCACATAAAAGAACTGCCTCAGTGCTAATGGTCTTTCACTTTACATTTGTGTTCTTGTTTGCACTATGAGCTTGAGTGAGGCCTTTTCAAGGTCCTGTTGCACTGCAAAGATAACAATGGGATGCCCATGTCTCATCTCACAGATCGCTTAGACTACCTTAAAATTCACAGCCTGGAAAAATGCCAAGTTTTTTTGCTCTACGCTGGTCAAATAATTCATATTCTTTCCCTAGGAAAAAGGAACGGGAGGGCATTTGCAAACACTTGTGAAGAAAGAGACAACATGGATTTATATTCCAATGGAGGGATTTGGCTGCAGAGTGCCTGAGTGAATACAATCGGATGAGTTTCATTAAGGTTACACCTCATTCTTTTAATTAACTTCTTGTTCTTGTCCTTGGCGAAGTAGTCATTATTTTTTAATCAGCCCAATACTGCGCATTGCAGAACAAGTCAACCTTAGCCTCATCTTGCAGAGAGGTGTCATAAGAATTAACTTAATTAGCTTGTCACCGTCTGTGTGAAATATGTCTGTATTTGGCAAAAAAAGGACCATTCTTTGCTGTTCCAAGGTTAATTAAAAACACAGTGCATGTGAGTGGGTCAAACTGGATGGAGTGAGACAGATCCGGGGATCTGGCCAGTGCTCAGGTTAGCGTGGTGTGTGGACTCCGAGGGAGAGACTGTGCGTAATGATGGCAAAACTCATAGGTTCCTGGGGTGTCCATGGCTCAGGAACTGGAATCTGACAAATCTCTGCAGACAGTTCTCAGGGATTATGAGTGTGAATCATGTCATGTAGGTTAGCAGCACTGACCATTAATACTGCAGCTACCACTGCAGAGTGCCAATGGATTAGTTGGTGAAAGCAAAGTTAGCATCACCCTGTATCGTGAGGAACGACGTCACCTTCCGAGAGTTATGCTTAAGGCATTTGCTGTGGAGAGCTCTTCTATTTTAAAAGGGCTGAAATTTTCATAGATTTCTAGGGTCGGAAGGGACCTAGTAGATCATCGAGTCCGACTCCCTGCCCCAGGCAGGAAAGAGTGCCAGTCTCTTCTTGAACACCTCCAAGGTAGGGGAGAGCACCACCTCCCACATAAGCCCATTCCGTATTTTGGCAACCCTCACTGTAAAGAATTTCTTCCTGATGTCCAATTTAAATCTACTGTCTTTCAGTTTGTGGCTGTTATTTCTAGTAACCCCGAGGGGCACCCTGGTAAACAGAGTATCCCCTATTCCCTGCTGACCCCCCCGACGAGTTGGTAGACAGCCACAAGATCACCTCTCAGCCTTCTCTTGTGGAGGCTAAAGTTATTCAGGTCCCTCAGTCTGTCTTCATACAATCTTACCTGCAGGCCCGAATAGCCCTCCTCTGAACCCTTTCAAGGTTATCCACATCCCTCTTGAAGTGCGACGTCCAAAACTGGACACAGTACTCCAGCTGTGGTCTCACCAATGCCACATAGAGGGGAAGTATCACCGCCCTAGACCTGCTTGTGATGCACCTATAATACAAGAAAGAGTGCGGTTAGCTTTACTTATTACCTCGTCACATTGGCGACTCATGTTAATTTTTGTGTCGGCTATGACTCCAAGATCCCTTTCCACTGCTGTGGTACTCAGCATGGTACGTCCCATCTATTGGGGTATCGGAGATTCTTTCTGCCCAGGTGCAGCAGCTTGCACTTATCCTTGTTAAATTGCATCCTATTCTGATCCGCCCACTTCTTCAGTCTATCCAGATCCACCCAGATTTGCTCCCTGCCTTCAAGTGTGTTTACTGTATCCCATAGTTTGGTGTCGTCTGCGAATTTGGACACAGTGTTTTCAACACCCTCATCCAAATCACTGATGAAGATATTGAACAGCACTGGTCCAAGGACAGAGCCCTCAGGGACACTGCTACCCACATCTCTCCAGGGAGAAACAGCCCTATCCACCACCACTCTCTGGGTGCGCCCCATAAGCCAGTTTTTCACCCCCGTTACTGTGAAAAAATCCACATGTCCACAGTTTGTTTGGGTGTGACACTGTGTTGAAAGCCTTTTTAAAGTCCAAGTAAATAACATTTATCTCCACCCCTGCATCTAAGCACTTTGTGACCTGGTCATAAAAAGAGACCATGTTAGTCAGGCAGGATCTACCTGCTATAAACCCATGCTGGTTGCCCCTTAACATTGTATTACCTTCTGGCCCCTCACAAATGTAATCTTTTATGATTTTTTTTAAGGTTTTGCCAAGAATAGAGGTGAAGCTAACTGGCCTATAATTTCCTGGGTCCTCTTTCCTCCCCTTCTTGAAAATAGGGACCACATTGGCCCTTTTCCAGTCTTCTGGGACCTGTCCTGAGTGCCATGAGCACTCAAACAGTTGCATCAGTGGTTTCGCTGTGACACCGGCCAATTCTTTTAGTACCCTTGGGTGAAGATCACTGGGGCCTGCCGACTTAAATATGTCCAACCCACCTTCACTAGATCAGCACTAACTGTTGGTGGATTGGTATTTCTCTCATGCCAGACTAAAGTCTCATTGGGAGGTGTGTTTATATCCGTGTCCAGAAACACAAATTTAGCCAGCTACTACTATGTTTATTAATATTATGGGACAATTTAGGGTGTCCCTGCAATGGGAGTACAAGGAGAAAGCTTGTGGAGCTTGTGGTAAGATTTAAGAGTGGGGCCCAGTATAACTTGGGAACCAATAATAATATTTACAATTATCCCTACTGAGCTAAACATGACCACATCTCCTGCTTCAGAGTGAAGTCATTGCCAAGGGGTCAAGAAGGAGTTTTCCTTCAAGCATATCACTGTAGGTACTACGTAGCCTTTTTGCTTTTCTTTGAGGCACAGGTGCTGGCAAGGGCTGGCTGCTGCACCAGCGGGTCCAGCTGTTTGGTTTGCTATGGCACATTCGTTGTTCCTATTCACTTACTCAACTACAACGGATCTACTGTCTTTGGTGTGTGTGTGAATTCTCCCCAAAGGGATTCTGGGAATGAGCCACTGTGCTCTGGGGGAGCATGCCACAGCAGGAAGAAACCTGGGCTCTAAAGGGTTGGGGTAACTCAAGAAGGCTAGTAGGTGGATGGGGGAACAATGGGAAAGCAATTTGAGAGGCTTGGAGGAGGAAGAACAAGAAATCAAGGTTAAAAGGAGGAAAAGGTCTTGATAACGTGGGGCACAGACCAAAATCTCAGTGGATCAAGGCTCCATCACATCATAGCACTGGATAGAAAAGGGACTTTTATCCTGTGAAAAACTGCAAAGAACCCCCCCTCCCCACCATTTCTGTAGTTTTTTAAATTAAAAATCTTTTGGTTTTTTGTCAATAAAGGAAATATTTTCAGTTTTCACCTTCCAAAATAGTTTGGGTTTAGGGTAATGCATGGAAGGCCAACAGGTTGGGGGAGAGGGGGGGGGGCTTGTTTAGCCAAAACTGAAAAAAAGTGTTTTAAGTTTTTTTCAAAAAAGTGTGGCAATCTTGTACAAGAGTGAACTTTTCCACTAATATTTCCATTTGGCTGAAAAGCTGTTTTCCACTAAAAAAAAAGGTTTGATGCAGCACTACCCATCAGCTCTGATGTAAACCAGCTCAAGTTCACATTACTGCCTGATCTAACTCTGGTGCATAAACCAGCACAGGAGCAGAATGTCTTCACTGCCCTATAGCCTGGTGAGGGTAGATTCAGCTGTGGCTGCATCTGTCTGTCTACTTTAGTCTGTGCCAGGGGGCCAGGTGTGCCCATCTGAGACCTCATAGCTGGAACATTTGCCCTGTAGCTGTGCTGTCTTTGCTGCTTTTTCATCACACCGAAGAAGAATGAAGAGAGATCCCCCGAGTGCCCGGCTTTGAGATCAGCACGGCAGTAACAAGCAGCAGATCTCCTGTGGGAGCCTTGTATATGATGTGGTAAAAGCCTTCATGGTTTGATATGATAAGAAGTGCTGAGCAGAAACATGTGCAACATGATCCTGTAACCCACAAGGCTGTGTCTGTGGGAAGCAGGCAGAGCTCTGAGACAGGGCCCAGTCCTAGTCCAGTTTAAGGCAGCATGGCAAACCTTGTACTGACGTCCCTCAGGGGATTGGTCCCTGCTGGAGAAAGTCAGCATTGTTTGTTTTGGGATATTTTTGGTTTCCCCAGCTGTTCTAGAAATGACCATAAACCTTAAACCTACCAGTGTTTCGTGTGGCTCAAGCCAACAGTGGCGAGAGTTGCTGGTAAATGGAGGCATTCATTGTTGTTCTGAGACAGAGCAATCAGCCTGCATCCCTGGCACTCAGGGGAGACCTTTTCCAGAGCCAGAACTGGTAAGGCTCATTTAAGTTATTTTGAGTTGTGAGTCATAATTGGGGTTTTTCTTCAAGCTCCACCTCCTGGATTGATGCGCTTACCTGGGAATTTCAACTTTCATTTAGTTTCTTCCTAGTTCTCCCAGTTGCAGAGGTAAGCTTTCTATGAACTGAAAAGGCTCAACAACCGGAAGACAAATGAAGATAATCCAGACTGTTATTTTGAAACCAATCTCCTAATGTTGGGATCCTTTGTATCAGGAAGATTTACAAAATGTGCATCTGACTTCTGAGATGTTTGAAACCACCAGAACACAAAGGTGTGAGCTCAGCTGAGCTGAGCTTGAGCAGTGCTGACAACACTGGGTTGGGGACACTTGGTTTTTAGTGGGGCTAGGTCCTTTACAACTTGCTTTTCTTGTGATAACTCAGCAAATTAATGTAGAGGTGACTCAGTCACCTGCGTAACTTTTACCAGCTCTGAGTTTCCTGCTGTCACCCACATACATGCTAGGCAGAAGCAACTGGTTAAAACATAGGCCTTGGAGCCAGAAGGGGTAAGACCTGGGATGTGAAATTGGGCAAGCCATTTCCCCAGTCTGTAAAACAAGGCTTAGGAGCCAAAGTGACCTCAAAAGAGGGAGAGGTAAGGCAAAGCTAGGATTTGGATAATCAGAGGAGACTGGGGGAGTTATTTGGGACTGTAGCTCTGTTAAGTGCTTTGAAAATCCCAGCCTCATTGTCTTTGTGAGATCCTGGAAGGTGAGGGAAGGTGTGGCTCATAAGTGAAGCACTATGAAAAGAGCCTCTCTTCTGTGGCTGAGATAGCACAGCCTAAAACACCAGCATTACATCATTGCTCTGCAACTTGACTCTTTTCATGAGCTGGCAGCGGGACTTTTGCCTGATATATATCAGTTAATATATAGATATCATATGCTCTTTAAGAGTTTCTTCCATGTATGTAATGTAGCTAGCTCTTCCTGTTGTGGAGTGCTTCCAGCTTGATAGAACCTGCTGTGGGCACATACCCCTTTCTATAAAACACACCTTCTCTGTTTCAGCCAGAAACATCCTGAATGAGGGGTTAGGGGTGGAAGTCTAGGGGGGGTCCTGATAGCTGTGGCAATGCCAGATGACTATTATATTATTACAGATTACCACTGATTTTCCTGTGTGAATGGCTAGGAAACATGGCTGGCCTACAGTAGGATGCAGTCACTGCTGTGAAGTGTTAAATTAACTAATTGGGTATTGGTAGCAGTATAAGTGCAGAAGCTCATTGCTTGGGCCACAGGTTGTCAATGGGAGGTTAACGCCAAATGACTATTAATTTCACTGTGTACTAGGGGTATGCACAGGTGGGTGGGGCTGGAGCGTCACCACCCCGCACCACTGCCTCCTAGGAGCAGGGCTGGGGGGCAAGAGCAGCGGCACCCCTCTGCAGCCTGCATAGGCACCACCCGGCTGGACGGATGCAGCGGGGAGCTTGCACGTGGCAGCCACTGCCACCATCCACTGCCCTGTGTCACCGCTGCGTGCTGCTTTCCCAAGGCTGGTTGCACTTACGGCTCTGCTGGCTGCCGATGGGCAGTGAGCAATTGCCCAGGTGCGAGGCCCGTCAGCAGCCCACGGAGTCGCATGTGTAACCAGCCATGGGAAAGCAGTCTGTGGTGGGTGGCGGCAGTGGCGACCGCTGCACCATGGCTTTGTGTCTGGCCACTGCCACCAGAAGCGGTGCCCTTCTTAAAAAAAGTTGAGGACCCCTGTCTTAGGCCAGTAGTTCTCAACCTTTTGGTTTTTACTCAATTTTTGACTATAGAAAGCTCACAACAGGGCAAAATGTTTTTAACACTATGGATTCCTGTTTGAAATCTGTGGGTTTACCTTGTGAATCATGTTTGTGCACCTAGTAGTGCTAACAAAGCATGGCACACTGTGGCATTCTTGAAAGGATCTCAAGGTACCCCAGGGTGCCATGTGCACTCTTCTTTGTAATCACTGGCTTAGGCTAGCAGTCCAAGCAGTTACCCAGCTTCTTGGGTGGATATTGGGTGTTGGTAGTTAGGACTAGAATCAGGAATCTGTCCAGAGCCACAAAGAAAGGGGACAGAAGTCAAGAAGTCCTTCTAAGAAACAGCAAGAGTGCCCATGATACCTTACATACATTGTGGGATTTTACAAGGAGTGGTTCATTTACTTGATTTTGTTGACACAAGAGCAGTGAAATAGGTAGCATAGGATTCAAGAAAAGAATGTAGGAAACCTCAGTATTGCTTTTATGAAAATAGGTAGAAAAGAAAGAAAAATAAGGAAAGACCTAAAAGTAGTACAGAGGCAGCAGAGGGTTAGCAGCTAATGTGTGTCTGCAATAGCCCCTGAAGACTCACAAACCCACCCTCATTATTCTGTAGCTTGTCTGAGGCTGTTTTCATAGCAGGCTGCCTGTGTGAGAGACATAATCCATCCCTTTTCTGTTGGCAAAGCCTCTGTCTTCCCAACCCAGCCTTCTATTACTCTGCTAATAACCATCTGTAAAGCTTTTTTCCTTCTCTGCCTTCAAGTGCCTTCAAAGAGCAACAGCCAAATAAGTGCCAAGTTCCAGGTCTGACTCATATCCTCAGACAGGCTTTCCTGAAAGGTTGTAGCCTTTGTACAAGAGTAGAGATTCTCCATTTGCCCCTTAGCATCTTCTAGGATATTTCTTAGTCCTTATCACAGGCTGGCTAGCAGCACCATAATCTGGCTTTAAGAAGACCTGCAGCTTTAATTACACCAAGTGGAAAACCTAAGCCATTGACTGGTACAGGGGAAGCGACTAAGGGCTGGGAGGTCCTGCACCGAGAAGAAGGTTAGATTGGGGTCCAGATGTATTTGGAAGAGAGAATGCCTGCACTGGAGAGTGTGTCTTTGGCCTGTGCTTCTAGCACAAGCAGCATCCCTGGACCTAACCTGTGCATTTTACAGTGTTTCAACTGTATTTTCAGAAGCTGCTGGTGGAAGGATTTTCAGGTTCTGACGAAAAAAAGAAAAAGACTTTAAGAATGACCGTGTCTGCAGGTCAGGCATGTGGGTCTTGTCCAGCGTTTCTCAACCTGTGGGTCACGACCGAAAAGTGGGGTCACAAGAATATATGAAAGGGTCACCAACAAATTTAAAAAATGGATTCTCTTTTAAAGAAGAAAAAATGAGAAATCATGGCTTTTTGCTTTCAGGCTGGCAGAGGTCCAGGGGCTGGGGCCTGGGGTGGGGAGCACTGCGTCGGGACTGGCCATTGATGTGTACAAATGGATTCTGGTACAAAAAAGGTTGAAAACCGCTGATCTAGTCTGATACCCTATGCCCAAAAAGTTACCCAGGCCAGGTGCTTCAGAGGAAGGCAGAAGAAATGGAGAGAGAAGAAACAGTCCTTCATGCTTGTCTCACTGACAAAGTTAGCTTTAAATTGTGCTGTCCCTGTAGCATCCAGGCAATGATGTGATGGAGCTGGGGTCTCTCTTGCCTCATGTGGCATGAGAGACATTGCCAATCAACTCTGTGCTAATCTAGTGGTGAGACTGGAGAGAGAGCCAGGCAGATTGGTGTGTCTGGCGTAGACTTTGTTGCACTGGCTCTTGGTGACAAAGGACGAAATACTCCCCTGTGCAGAAGAAATCAGCACAAGGGTTATTTGCTAAACTTCAGCTCTATTTGCCACAACATATCATGCTGTCCAAGAGCTTAGCAGAATTCTCATGCTTATTTGAAGTTTATATGGATGAGAATATCCATTATTACCTTGGAAAAGGCACTAAATATATAAACCCTTACCTCTTTGGGATAGGACAATCACATTTGGAAGAAACCTTCCTTGGGGGAAGATTATTTCTGTTGTGGGAATTCTTAGAATTTTCCATAAATCAGAGCCAGCTCTAAAGATAGGGAGTTGGTTGTGGAAAAAGATAACAGATCAGACTAACAATATTCTTTCCTGAAATTTTCTAAGGAAAGGGAATTTTTTTTTGGAAAAAATTCTTTTAATAACACCCACCTGTATGTCAGAAACCAGTTTTGACAGAAAATATATGATGAATCCTGTTTCAAAGTCTATGGTCACTGTCAGAAACAAGATACTGAGTAATTAGACCACTGCTTTGCTCAATGGTGGCAATTCTTGTATAATAGTCACAATGGAGTTAATTATTTGGGGCTCAACAACCTTTCAGAGATAGCCAGGTATTTGCAATCCTGGTGTTCCTAACTGAACAGATTAGGTTTTACAGAAGAAAGAAATGAGAAAAAATTAATACCAACAACCTCACTTGTCTCATTCATAGAATAAGGATATTAACTTAGGCTTTAATAAAAACATAATGTTAACTAATCTACTGTGAAGAGCTTCAACCGCAAAACATAGCAATTTACCAGTGAAAAATTGGAATGGGACTGAGAGTTGCAGAGAACCTAAAGTCATTAGCTGAAGATTAAACATGAATTAAATTACTTCTGATTGTGTCAATCCATCCATTGCAAGGATTGTGCCTTTCAAGCATTCCTCAGATGGAAAAAAAGGAAAAAGACTCCAGGCTGGTTTGATGTCTTAGCCTGCTGAAGATTAAAAATAGAGGGGGATGCATGCAGGGCACTTGACAAATCTAGCAATGCACAGGTATTCTACAATATACTTCCAGATGCATTGCAGCCAGTGCTGCTGTTTTCCCCAGTATTATTCCTAGAAACATTGCAAGGGAAGAATGAGATCATTGTACTAGGCAATCCACATATTATGTCTTCGGGAGATATGGCGTGCTCCAGCTGTGAAGTGGAACCAAATTACTTCCTACTGCTATAAGAAAAGGAATCCATTTCAGCAATACTGCAAGGATGAGACAATGATCAATTAAGGAATAATGCTGGGAGCTGTCCTAGTTGAGTATTTTGTGTCTGATCCCAGCCTGATTGCATCATGTACATGTGAGAGCTGGTTGGAGGCAGGCAAATAATACACCTATCCTTGTGACGGGTGAGTAGGCTTCTCACTCTGTTTTTCTTGAGACTGCTCTCCTGTAGCAATCACCAAAATAACTCCCTGAAAAAGCTGCATTTTTCTGATGTTTTATAAAGCGCGTATAA
The DNA here is from genome assembly GCF_001723895.1 of Crocodylus porosus. Lineage (NCBI taxonomy): Eukaryota > Metazoa > Chordata > Crocodylia > Crocodylidae > Crocodylus > Crocodylus porosus. The sequence goes on from NW_017728928.1 coordinate 17,141,931, forward strand.
TTGGATATGTTTGATCAATACATAAGGATGCGGTTGCGAGGCAGTTAGTGGCTGTTCTAAAATCACTGCACTTAATTGGGCTGAATTGAACCCCCAGAAACAAATTCTTTCGGACGTTGATGACTTCTGGATCTAGACTTTGCCAGCAGCCAGTACGAATCCTCTATAACAAGCCCAGGGAAAATCCTAAATTTAAAATGCCTCCCTTCTCTGGATTGTGGGGAAGTTTGGATCCACGATTATTCATACCCCGACTTCATCCTGTTCATTTGGATTGAAGTCCAGGTAGGCTATTCAGGTTTTAAAGAGAGCCCTTATCTTTTCCTAGGCACAAGTACAGAATGGAGAAAACCAGGAAACATCCAAGGGACCATCACAAATTATGTGAACAATATGCAAATGTAGAATCCTACTTGCATGGCATGTGGCTCATCCCTAAAGACGTACACTTTCAAAGAAATGGGGGGAAAAAGAGTTTGCATAATAACCATTCAAACAAAGTGGCAAATATGTTCAGGCAATGCCTGTCTGGGCTATCAAACCTCATTGCTTGCAAGAAACACATAATCCCCTTTAATCTCATTCCTCACATTCTGAGTAGCTGTAAGGCAGGAGTTTCAGCAACACTGATTTTCTAGTCGATGAGCAGAATTTTAAAGGAACTCAGAAGATATTCACGAGTATTACAGAGCACAACATGTACACTGGGGTGCCCACTGCATGAGGCCCCGAGATGCAAGAGGCAGCAGTTTAGCTGGGGGGTGGGAGGATACTGCTCAATCAGGTTGCTGGTGATTTTCAAGCTTTCTTGTTTCAGGGATCAATTTAAAGATGTACAATAACAAGAAGGACACGGCAGCCTCATTGCTCTGTGGGATTAGACAAAGGCTGCTGGCTACCATGTAGCTGTCTTGTTGGACAGGCCAGGTGTGTTGCAGTGCTGCAAATAATGTGACCCTTTCCCTCCAGCTGATCACAACACCGAAGCTACCAAAGTCCTCAAATTCTCTTCTGTTGCCAAGAAATATTGCCGTGGCAGCTTTCAGAGCACCGAGCATCAAGACTGTGGCTGAGGGGTCAGAGCTACGAACAGCAAGGTTGAAACTGTGAAATCCATAGTGTTGCAGTGCTCAAGACTCTGATCCACGGACCAGGTGCCCATTGTTTGGGGTGATATACAGAACAGAACGAAACCCCCTGGGCCACGTAGAAAGGCGCAGCAAGTTTTGTGCCCTAGGCAAACCCTGCTGGAGAGCATGGGATGGCAGGGCATGTCAGCCTGGCCATCCCCGGTTTTTGCTGCCACAGCCGTGTGGTATTCGTATACCTGGTTCTGGTGTCCCCCCTAAGTCCTGGTGCCCCCCCCAAGTCAGTGCCTGGGGCTGGTGCACCTACTCACCCACCCTAGTTATGCTACTGCAAAACCATATGAAGCTAGGAGAAGTACAGCTTCTGCTCTTTATGTGAACATCCCGACTAGATGATGTGTGTGGAATGGGTCTGCACGCCCTTCAGACGTTAGATTTGGATCCATATCAGAGTTCTGCGTGACAGGCCCAGCTCTAATCCATTTACAATGGTCACAGATTATCTTAAAAAAATTCTGTCCCCCGCGGTTTATAAAGGATGTTATCCTTACAGGAATTAATTAAGAAGGACAGCGCATAATAAACGTATGGAAGACATTTGAAAGAGGATGCCTATATCATAATCTTGGAAGATGTCACCTTTCAATATTTTCCTTCTTTTAAACACTCTTATACTTTTTTTTTTTACTCCTAGCAAATTTGGATCTTCTTCCTTCTCAAAGGCTGAATTGTAACATCAGCTGTCTCTTTCATCAGCTACTCCAGTTAGATTTCTGGTGATTCATCCATTTTTCCCATCATACTTTCACATGAACCTCTCTCTCCCGCCAGGCAGTAAAAACCTTCTAATTCTATTGCTGGGCTTGCTTTTTAAGGGCCAATTATAAGGAGTATTACAATAGTACTTTGTGATCCCATTGTGCTAGGTGCTGTAGAGACACGGTGAGAGAGTCAGTGCCTGCTCCAAAGCGCTTACAGTTTAAATAGGCAAGATGAGCAAAGGCTAGAACGAAAGGGAATGACTTGCTCAGGCTTATGAAATATTTACATGGGGGACTGAGGCAATTCCCACGTGTCCTGTACCCAGGCCAGTGTCCACTTTTACTATGAATCAGAAATGTTGAAATGGAGAATTGTAGGGTGACCTTTTTCTGAGCTCAACCAGAAGACTGGGAAGTTTTTTTTTGCAGAAAAAAGTTCAACTTGTTCAATGATGCACCTATACTAGCTGCATACACCAACATATATCATAGTGCTGGTTAGATACTCACTTCTCTGCATTTTACTTAGATTTGCAAGATATGAGTTTGGCTATTGCTTAAGTTCTTGAATGTATGGGGGTAGTCCTATTCAAGCATATGGAGCTGCTTGTACAAGTGAGAGGACTAGGATTTGATCTTATCCTTTCCTATTTGGAAGAGGAAGTGTTATTTGCTGTTGCAGCATGTGGTTTAAAATAAAGGTGAGAGAGCTGGAAGGGCACAAATGAGAAATGCTTCAAATATGGAGATTCTGAACGGATACATTTAATTAAGAAGAACATCAACATGAAGTGTTTTGCCTTTTCTGCAATCTCTTTTTTTTCCCCTCCTTTTTTTTTTTTTGGTTGAAGCTTTTGAAATCGTGTTTCCCCACTAGCTTGCCTGAAAATAAGTTGCAAAGGTAAAAACCAGAGATCATTGGGCTCTCCTATCTCAGCAAAACACATCAGGACCTGCTAAGCAGGTGGCTGAAGAAGCATCTTTAAAAAAAAATGGAATTACATGTAGTAAGCCCCCCCAGAGCTTTGCTTTAAAGAAACACCCAGTTAAAGAGTCTTTTGAAAGGTTTCTTGTGTGTTCCCATCAGAGATGGAAAGCAAAGCCACCAGGTGGTGGACCTGCTGGACTTGGACAGTTATAGAAACAGCTTGGTTGTAACAAAAGCAGACAGCTGGTGCATATTGGAATATGCCTGTCTTCCTTTCTCTATATTCCAGACCCCGGTTTCCCCCCCTGCAGGCTCCACGTTCTTTTAAAGGGTGCAGGACACCTGATTCCTGATATAGGGGAAAGGCTTTTCTTCTTCTGACACCTGTGCAGCAGCTTGGGAATAGACCCACGGGGCAGTTGCGCAGAACCAGGTGGTGACTGCTGCCCAACCCCAAGTATCACATCCAGGAGACCGTTCTTCTGCTTTGCCCGCATGGGGCCTGCTCTGTATCTGGCATAAACCACCTGACTTCACCAACTTCCGCTGAGAATCTGGACCTCTGTGGTTTACTCCGTTAGTGGGGCTATGCCCTGGGAGATATGGGGCACAAATACAATGTTGTATGAGCAATGCTCCTACTGAATCTTCAGGGAAGTCGCCGGGAGGGAAGGTTTTCCTTATAAAATATTCCAGTCAACGTCACTGACAAGGCTGGATGGGGAGAACAAAACAAAGATAATGACACTTTCCTCCCCCACTCCCTTTAGTCCTGCCTTTTCTTTCTTCTCTTCTCCCTTTGTCTTGTGTTTCCCGAGTTAAGAGGATTTTTAAAACACAGTAACGAGCTCTTGCTTTGAACTCGGAATATGTATGCTGCAAAAAAGCCCCTGGACCGTCCTTACTTAATATGCCCAAATATGATTAGTGTCAGACTGTGAAATATCACTTCCTTATCTCTAGGAGCCAGCAGACAGGAACATTTCTAGGGATCAGGTTCTTTTTATTTTTTTTTGGCAAGATGCAGACTTTGAGAACAAGATGGTTTGTGTTTGGTCCCTTCGCTGATGTGATGCTTAAGCCTTCCGAGAATCTCTCCCCCGCTCTTCTTCTCTTTCACTTGCTCTCTCTCTCATTCTTTCTGTACTTCATCCTTCATCATCTGGCTTGACACTAATTCATGATCAAGGGACATCATTTTCCAAAATGGCAGGTGGCTTAAAGTCAAGCTTCATTCTCAGCCATGTTGCCTTCTTGTAACCAGCCCCTCCCTGTTCCTCCTTCTCTCAGCTAAACTTGAAGAAGTGCATCAAAAGCTGCCCCAGCGGAGAAAGCTAATTATTCAGGCCATCACACAAACCACAATGCTGCTGTTTATCTGCCAAGAAATGCAGTTTTGGCATTTTTTCTTAAAAAAAATAAATACATCCTGATTTATTTACATATTAAGGGTCTTGCATGTCAACAACTGCAAACTGTGGATAAAGGATTTGCATCTTCTGTAATTTCATGGATACATTCAATGGTTCAGTCATAGCAGGAAGAGGGAGGGAAAAGAAAATTAGTATTAAAATGTTTCCCAACCACTTTTCTTAAGTGGGTGCCAAACAACTAAGAAAGAAAGACCGGAAAGAAGGAAGGAACTTGTTACAAATGTATTACTTCATCTCTCTGGAATGTTTTGGTTCAAATACCCTTTGGTTTTAAAACAGGCCGGAGATGTAAAATTGTGGCTTCAATTCACGTCGCATCTTAAGGGGCCCCTATTTGGGGTTCTGGTACAGATCTGGATACCGAGGGATATTGTACAATTGGAATCTGGGCTTTGAACTCATTAAAGTTCAGGGGTATTTAAATATTAAGCTTCTACCTGAGATGGCTTTCTATTTAGAAGCAATGATATGCTCAGACCTTCAAATAGACTGAGCTGGATGGGCTAGGGCCTAGGCTAGGCTGCTAGACATGTGCTCAGTGTCCTCTACTGGCTGAAATCAGAACTGCCGAGTTGTGAGTCAGGGGCCATATATTTCTGAAAAAGAATCTGCCTTTGAGCTAAAACCCTAGTCTCTGAGCCTTCAGAGAAGGAAGATGTAACTTTGATCTGCACTGATTTCAGTATGCCAAGAGACATGGTGGATGCTTACTTATAACCAAGTGGTTTTAGATGTGGCTGCAGATTTATTACAATGTTGTAAAAAAGAGAAATGGGTGAAATAATCTGGCTGAAATAAGAACTTTCCCAAAATGTCAGTGATGTTTCAAATGGACCCATGCCCTTTAGCTGCTTTGGAACAGTTCACTCAAGTTGGTTCCTCTGTTTTTCCTGGTTTTGATCAGGAGTGAAAGTAGAAGTGACGTGAAAGAGGCCTTGCTTAAAAATGAGCCAAAAGACAAAAAAAATCAAGCTGCATTGCAAACCTCAAGAGAGAGACTGATACCATGAGTCTACTGAGTTTGGGCTGCTCTCAGAAATGCCTCTGAACAATTCAGATGCCTATTTGAGCAAGACTCAATATTCAGGACTCCCTGTGGCTTGTCAGAACTGGCCTGTTCACACAGAGTTTCACAAGCCGACCAGATGGAATGAGCTCAGCACATTCCCAACAAACCAGCTCAGACTCAAAGGAACCATTTTCATGTTGTTTCCTATCATGCTGTGATGTTTTCCTCTTTTGTTTTTGGATTATTTGCCTAGCTCCTTGTTTTTGGCTGATCTCTTGTTTGGCAGACACATTCATAACCAAACTGCCATTATCTTTCACTGGAAAATGCCTAGTTTCAGGCTGGGATCTTTTAACATATTCAGCATTCATCCCTTTTCCTACTAAAATCAATGGTGCTACTCCCATTGACCTGAATAGGAGCAGACTGGAGCCAAAGCTGAAGACTTAAAATTCCTTTTCTGAATATTTTATGGCAATAAGAACAGAGAAAACTTTCAGGTTAACCCAGGGCTAGGGACACACATTTTTTTCATTCAAGCATTTTTTTGGATTAAAAATGACCTTTTGATTAAATGGAAGTTTTTGCAAGAAATCTTCTGTTTTCATGGATCTTGGGGTAGGAATGGTCAAAATAACAATCCCAATAAAATGTTCAATATTTAGAAACAAAAACCCCAGAACATTTCCTGCTGTCATCTGGTGGGTGGGTGTCCTGGGAAAGAATGGGAGAGAGAAAGGGAACAGACCAGAGCAGCGTGTGGCCTCAGGACCCACTCCAGGAACCCGTCAGGATGGGAAGAGGGCTGGACGAGGAATCAGAAGAGACTCCTGGTCCTAAGCCCAACAGCTGCGGCAGCGGACAAGCCACCAGCATGGGAAGCAGGCTAGAAGCAGCCCCTGCAAGCTGTGACAACAGCAACAGCAGAAACAAGAGAGAAAGACATGCCAGAACCTTCAGTACAGCAGGTGGGAGTATTGGGCATGGTTGGGAGCAGGGGGAGGTGACCCTGTCAGAAAAAGCCCTGCAAGAGCCCAGGGAGGGTGCTGGACAAGCAGGGCACCTCCAGCACATATAAAAAGGTGACCAAACCTGTGTTGGGGAATGACGAAACACCTGGAGGGGGGATGCCGCAGGAGGGAGAGAAGTGTGGTGGCCTAGGCGCTTGAAAGGAGCCGGGGAGGCAAAGCGGAAAACCCATACAGGAGTACACTAGAATTGTGCTAGTAAGGGGGAGGTTTCCCCTAGCTATGTTATAGGGGAGCTAGGCTCCCATGACCCCTGCCATGAGGAAGCAAGGAGGGGAACTTTCCTAACTCCTAGCAAAGCGACAGAGGCAGTGTCTTGTGTTTTCCGTTATGTGCTTTTCTTTTTTTTCCCCTGAGTGAAGGGGTTGAGAGAGAGAGCGCTAGGGAGCATAGCCCGTAGGGCATCAGGTGATGATTTGAGCCCGAGGGCGGGAGTGCTTGGGGTAAAGGGCAGGTTTTGTGATCAGGACCTCCAATCACAGAAGACCTACAAAGGGGGTAAGCAGAACAGGCTCCAAGAACACTATGCCGGTAAGAAGAAACCCAAGAGGAACCATAACTGTAGGAGTGAGGAGATGTGGCCGGGAACACGGCAGGATCCATCAAGTTGGTGTGAGGCCGGGATATGGGGTGGTGGAGCCCCACGAGTGACTGTCGGGCCAACCGCGGACTGCTGAGGGACCCAGGATAGTCAACCCCCCCACTGGGAACATTCAAAGTCGTGGCAGGAGAGATAGGGGAAGACGACTCCTGGAGGGAACAGCTACTTTGCCAGTCATGGGAGCCGGTAAGACGTACACCACCCATCACGTGGACTAAAGCCGCACGTGACAGGGTGCTGGAAACTCAGCGGTCATAAACTGGTGCATTGGTGAGCCACGTCTTCTCCTAAGCCTGGCCAAAAAAAACATCGGGATATTCTGGCAAGTGTGCTGTCCGTCCCCACGTGTCCCCCAGTGGGGCTGGAATGGGTGAGCTGCCACATGGCCTGTCAGAAGCAAGAAGGTACCACAAGCTGTGCTCTGCCTTCCTTCTCTGCCCTGCCTGGCTGGACTTGGTACAAAAGGTGTTGTCTTACCTCGAATTGGGATGAAGCTGCTGTAGTAGAGGTCCATCAAAGGGTTGAGTCTTCTACTGCCAGTGTTCGTAGTTCTTGCAACCCGGCATCCTCTTCTTGGGCCTATCTAAATTGTGGACTGCTGGAGATGTTCTGTAGGTCCAATGCCTCAGCTTCCTTGCCAGGTCCTTTTTCTCCTTTGGGCTCCCCCAGCCACCCTTCTTTCGTCTTCAAGGTTCTTCGTGCTATCTCAACATCTCGGATTCTTTCCAGAGTGTCATACAATGGGGTCCAGTCCTGCCCCAATAGCATGTCACATGCCAGGCAAGGAGCAAGGCCGACCAATACTTTCCCCCAGTGTTGCATAACCTGGTTCACTCACAGTCGTCGTATTTGCTGAGTCTCCCCATGGAGGCATGAAACTCTTACTGGCTCAGCTGGCAGTTAGGGTGGCTTTCACTAAGGACTGTGTGCACCCCAAATCTAATATGGCCCAGACTGGGTGACCTTTGACTCAGGCTCGTACCACCATACAGTGCTTTCCCCATTGGCTCCAAAACTGCAGTCTATGGGCTTGATCTGTGCCGCCTCTTTGTGTCCCTGTATTGTTACCCGTGGAGGGTTGTCCGGGCGCCATCTCTCTGAGGCCCGACTCGGGCATTCTCGATCGAAGTGACTCATCTTCCCACAATGGGCTCTGGAACTAGGTTGTCGCCTCTCCAGTTCTCTAGCCATTGTGAATATGAGTGGTGGTACCTGTTTTTCCAGTGGGTAGTGGGCCTGAGAGGCCGGAAAAGCTTCCACTAATTTTAGTGCCTCCTCACAGGTCGCTGGTGAGTGTTGGCATACCCAGCACTGGGTCCTGTCCTCTAAATCATTAAGAAACTGTTCTAGTATGATTTTATCCACGAGGGAGTTGTGGTTACATGTTGCAAGTTTGATCCACTTGCTAAATAGATCTCTCAGCAGTTGAAGCAAAAGTCGGGGTTTTCTTTCCTCTACCCCCTTTTTAGCGCAGAAGAGGCGTTGGTAGTGCTCAGGGTTAATTTCTAGCTGATAGAGAATTGCAGCCTTCACTCCTTCATTGCCCTGTGCTTCCTCCCGCGAGAGGGCCCTATAGGCCGCTTGGGCTTTTCCTACAATGAGAGTTCCTAGTTGGCTGGCCTAGTAGCTTTTCTCTAACCTTGTCATAAATGCGTGATGCTCAAAGGCTTCAATTATTGTTTATTGAGCAGTAAGATCAAAGCTTGTACAGAGAAGGGAATTTAAGGCAACAGTCTACATGCATGTCTGTATTACTTTCTTGTTGGCATCTAGCTCTCCCAGACATGACCACTGTGTTTTCATCTGTTTTTCCCCCACCAGTAAATAACTATGATTTCTCTTTTGAGAGGGTATCTCTCTTTCCACTCATCTATATTCAAAGGCCCTTTCTTTCAGGGGCCCAAAACAGTTTTAGAGTCTGGCTGGAGATATATGCAAAATCATCAAAGCTAGCAGTTCTGTCATTGCTCCTTGTAAGTCGTTTGTCATCTTCGGCATCGTTTGTCATCTTCGGCATCTTGAACACTGAGAGACCATGCTGTAGCCAGTCACGTTGGCATTCTAATATCTACTGTTGTGAGTCTACTATTTGTGCGAGTGCTTGTAAGTTCTGGCCCAGCAAATTGGATTGGGCCGTGGCCTCTGGCTGCATCCTGGTTCGATCTTCCGGGCCTGGGCTTTCTTGCACTTTCCTGGCCAATGCACCAGTTTGTTACTGCTGAGTTTCCAGCACCCTGTCACGTGTGGCTTTAGTCTGTGTGATGGGTGGTGTATGTCTTACCGGCTCCCGTGATTGGCAGAGTAGCTGTTCCGTCCAGGAGTTGTCTTCCCCTATCTCTCCTGCCACGACTTTGAATATTCCCAGTGCGGGGGTTGACTATCCTGGGTCCCTCGGCAGTCTGCAGTTGGCCCGACAGTCACTCGTGGGGCTCCACCACCCCATATCCCGGCCTCACACCATCTTGATGGATCCCGCTGTGTTCCTGGCTACATCCCCTCGCTCCCAAGAGGAACAGTTATGGTTCCTCTTGGATTTCTTCTTACTGGCATAGTGTTCTTGGAGCCTGTTCTGCTTACCCCCTTTGTAGGTCTTCTGTGATTGGAGGTCCTGATCACAAAACCTGCCCTTTACCCCAAGCACTCCCGCCCTTGGGCTCAAATCATCACCTGATGCCCTATGGGCTATGCTCCCTAGCTCTCTCTCAACCCCTTCACTCAGGGGAAAAAAAAGAAAAGCACATAACGGAAAACACAAGACACTGCCTCTGTCGCTTTGCTAGGAGTTAGGAAAGTTCCCCTCCTTGCTTCCTCATGGCAGGGGTCATGGGAGCCTAGCTCCCCTATAACATAGCTAGGGGAAACCTCCCCCTTACTAGCACAATCCTAGTGTACTCCTGTATGGGTTTTCCGCTTTGCCTCCCTGGCTCTTTTCATGCGCCTAGGCCACCACAGTGGGTTTTGACCAAAAAATCTGTGAAAAAATAAAATGCGTTTTACTGTTGTCAGTTATTCAGACACAGTACAAACCTCTTTAAGGCTAGGGATGGACATAATACATAAACCGGTTTAAGTGATCAGAAACTGGTGTAAACCTGGAACAGAAGAGATGTTCAGTGCACATAAACCACTTTGATAATGGCGGAAACCAGTTTGAGATAAACCTGGTTGAGTGTAGTATTAGACTTAGCTGATTTGGGTTAGACCAGTTTATGCAGTGTCTGGCCCAGACCCCTTCCTAGTTTAACTTAAACCAGAGTTCTCCAGCATCCCTGGTGCTTTGCAGCCCTGGGTGGGGCTCTCTGCTCCAGAGCACAGCTGGTCCTGCCCCTCTGCCTGGCTTCCCCTTGCCCCCCCCTACTCCTTGTTTAAGCAGGGATTCCCCCCTCCCCTCTCCCACATCATGGACTCTAGCCAGCATGTGGTCTGCTAGCTAATACTGAGAGGTGTCTGTGTAAGGCAGATAGGACAAAGGCAGATAGGATGGTGTCCACTCAGGGCTTTTTGAAGCTAATCAGTAGGTTAGCTGGTAATGTCTCTCCCCTCCTTACTTGGAAAAAGTTGTTTAAGCAGAGCTTGAACTAATGAGAGCAGTTTTTGTTTGCTTGATGGGGTGCTAAATGCTCTGTTATGAACTTCCTGCTGGCTCCCTTGCTGGTCAGGAGCAGTGAGAATGTCCCAGCAGGACATTCTATCCCTAATCAGAACGTCCTGCTGGGGCCTGGCCACCCCCCACCCCCCCAGCTCAGCATAGTACAAGGGAAGGGAGGGCTGCTCTAGTGTTTCCCGGCTTCTGGCCTGAGCCACTGCAGGCATGTGCCTGCAGTTTTTCAGTCCAGAGGAAATGTCTGTAGGATTGGAAACTGGTTCAGCCTAGCCAAATTAGACTAACCTGCAAAGATTGAATCAGTTCAGGCTCAGGCTTTTTGAATGTCTGTCCCTAGCCTAAGTGGAGAATGGCTATGTACCACACCAAGCCCTAAGGAAGGAAACAGACTAAAAAGACAAATAGTTTATAGTGCACTGTACCATGACCCTGCCAGCTGAACTTCTCTTCTTTTTCTGATTTCTCACAGTGCACCCCTTCATGTGCCAGACCCTTTGCTTTTACCTAACCAATTGTAGAATGTCATATGCTTTTCACTCTCTTACGCCAAGTATTGGGTTACAGTGCTCTTGCGTTGCTGGCCTGAGTTTGGGAATGGGAAGTTTTTCCCTCTGGGACTCTCCAACCAGAGCTTGTTACCATAGTTCCTCTTCACAGCTAAATTATTGTTTATTGAGCAGTAAGATCAAAGCTTGTACAGAGAAGGGAATTTAAGGCAACAGTCTACATGCATGTCTGTATTACTTTCTTGTTGGCATCTAGCTCTCCCAGACATGACCACTGTGTTTTCATCTGTTTTTCCCCCACCAGTAAATAACTATGATTTCTCTTTGGAGAGGGTATCTCTCTTTCCACTCATCTATATTCAAAGGCCCTTTCTTTCAGGGGCCCAAAACAGTTTTAGAGTCTGGCTGGAGATATATGCAAAATCATCAAAGCTAGCAGTTCTGTCATTGCTCCTTATAAGTATTTACTGAAAGGTGGCTGCCTTGAGCCATTCTTTTTCTTCCTACCTGTTTTTCTGTTTAGCTTTCCTTGCTCCCGCCTTTGTATTTAAACTCATATGTCAGTGAGGTAAACACCCCCCAAAATAGGCCAACACACAGTATGAATACATTGTAGCAAATCATCTTTAAATCAAATACTGCAGACATGCAGAACTTGGAAGTATATTATGCTTAAAGCTAGTTGTAACATTTTTGTCAAAATGTCTTCTGTCAGAATAGTCCACTCTGTCAAAAATAAAAATGTTCATGTAATCATAGATCTCAATGAAATTTTGTTTAGAGAAAAAAATGACAAAACCTTCCTAGAAAGGTCAAAACAATTTGTTTTGACATTTTCAGAATGAAAAGGTGCATGTGTGTGTTTTTAAATGGCTTTTCACTTCAAAATTCACTCATTTTCTATTTAAAAAAAAGTTCAATGTTTTAAATTATTTAAAAAGAAATGCTTCAATTGACCCACATTTTTTTCAGGATTTAGTTTCTTGGGGAAAAATAATATTTTGACTTTTTGTCTCAGCGCAGGATGAATTGTTGAAAATTTGTCCATGAGGGAGGAAACACTCAGGTTTAGACAGGATACATATTGGGTTAGTTTACACAAGCTGAAGGCATGCAAACTGTTTTATACCCATGGACAGCTCAGTGGAAATGCAGATGCTCAAATCTTGTGGTAGCAATTCCTTTTGTGGACATTTGCATGCACATCCAAGTCTGTGAGCATAACTTACATCCATATATTCAGTCTTGGCACAGAATCTCAAAGGGTGCCAGACTGAATGAATTTCTGTAACCCTCCACTTCCATTTAGCTCAACAAAAATTTCTGCATGTGTCAACCCGGTCACTGTAAATGAACTCCAGCAAGTATTTCTTGCATTATTTGTCTTTGCATTTTTCTTCAGAGGGCCAGGTTCAGACTGCAGCTCTTCTTGTCTACATTTCCACCCTGAATTCTGTTAAGATTAATTAAGAAAGTTTTGCCCTGCTGTAGACAGGAGTTCAGGACTCTATTTCTGGTTCCCCCTTAGTTTTTCTGGGGAATTTAGGAAATTTATTTAGGAATAGATCCAATAGTGAGTTTGGCAGTGCTATACTTAATTTACCTCCACAGCAAAGTTTAGAGCCCCATGTACCCGGACTGTGTGCAGACAACCTCTGCTGTTGGAGTCTTTGTGACAACGCAGACTGTAGCTGTGGCAAAAGACACACCATCTTGCATATGACTGCCTGCTAAGTTCTGCGGTGGACTACAGGAACTGCCATTGGCAACACGTAGGGTGGTCACTGCCCCCTCTGCCCCCTCACTGCTGACACCACTGGTGGTGTCTGCAGGTGGTCAGTGATCGCTGCTGCCCCCGCTGCAGTCTGTGGGTGGTCGCCAAACCCCGGTTGGTGCCTGCCACCCCCCTACCCCTGCCACTGCCAGTGCTGCAGCTGCCTGCAGGAGCTACTCACCTACCACGGCTGCACTCCCACCACCGCCAGTGCTGGCGTGCCCCTCCAGCCACTGGGGGCATGCATCCCTCATGGGAACTACACATGACCACTGAGGATGCTACTGCCTGGCTTAGAAGCCTCTGGGAAATTTGGTACCAATGCCTCTGCTTCAAAACTCTGACGAGGAGTTCCTCTTTAAAAAAAAATAAAAATACAGCTGTAGGAGAAGCACCCACTTTTTTATAGCTCAATAGCAACAGCACCTGCATGGACCGTGGGCAGCACTGTTTTAACTCTCTCATTTGGCAAAAAGAATTTGAACCAGCAACGTCTCGTCTCCTTGGTCAGCGCTCTAATTATCAGGCCATTGATTACCTTGGGACTGGGCATGCTCTGTTCCTCCTGCTGAAGCTGTTCTGTTCTGAGAAAAAAAAAACTGCTACTAATAAAGAAGTCCATAACTTTTTTCATGTAGTGCTTAGGGCCTTCCTTTGGGCGAACTGCTCCTGTATTGCATCTGCAGATTGTTTCATGTAAAATATGGGAACAACCCTGGGAGCAGGAGTTGGTCTTATCCCCAGGCAAGGCTTATAACCATTCTGTAATCCTACTGTTTCTCTGGCTGTATTCATCTTTTTACACAGCTTCAATAGAAAGGTTCCCTCCACCCAGCCTAATCTGGTAGTGATGGTACTTTTCTAGGAGGTGGGAACTAAAGGTTTGGATCCCTATTGGTAGTAAAGGGAATCCAATCTATGACTTCTGTGTCCCAGCACCCTCACTGAGAATCACTAAACTCAGCTATTGCATTAAAGGGGCGAAGTGACAAGGATGTCATTGTCACCACTTTTTCAAACTATTATACTACCCCTTGCTCAGTTTTTTGGAAGAGAATTCATAGATGCCGCGGAGAATTCAGGAAACGGATCCAGGCTGTGGATTCTAAGAGGTAGATCCAGTGCCCTAGCAAGGAAGTTTGGTGCTGGGGCAAAGCCCACAGTGGCAGCTACCTTTTGCCATGCACACAGATCCAGGTGGCACACATCCCCACTCCCACCCCATGCTTGCCTAGGAGTGCATGCAGTGGCAAGAGCTACCCTCCCCATATTCCCCCGGCCCCCCAATGAGCCGCTTGTGGCTCCGTCCCGTGCCCTGCCCTGGCTGGGCAATGCCTGTTGGTGCCCCTTTGCTTTGGTGCCACTCTCCCCCACCACCTTGCTATGGCACTGAGTAGACCTCTGTAGCCCTGATATAATGTGTGTGAGTGTTGGGATTTAAGACTCGTATCCCATCCTTGGCTTTTCCATGTTGGTTAGCTCTTGGTGACTGCATGCTGAGCGGGGCATATTGACTTAGAGCTGCCTGAGCAGGATGCTGGCTGTTTTGGATCCTGTTTGGTAGTGCCTAATGCTCCCCAGGCCTAAGCACCTAACACAAGCTTTTGTATGTCACACTAGGGGCCAAGCCACAAAAGTGTCTCAGTTTTAGACACAGAAGTTCTTTATTGGATCTGGCCCCTTAACCCTTTTTTCTGTATGGCCCATTACATTTCTGTGCCTGTCTATAAAATGGGGACCGTGATATTCACCTTCTTCAAAAGGCAGGTGAGAATTAATCAGAGGGGGTGACATTTTCCACATCAGGCAGCAGCTCCCATTGCTTTTGGGGAGGGTGGAGTGCTAAGCCCTTGTGAAAATTTGCCTCTAATTTAGGGGGTGAGCTGAGCCCTTTTGAAAATCAGGCAGTTTGTGGTTGTATATATTAACTTAGATTTAAACGACAATATGAAGAGGCCCTGCTTTGAAAACCATTGTGAAGTACAGTGCTTTAAAAATGTGAATGGACGTTTGTTATCCTCAGGTTAAAATTGCTGTAAAAGTACCAATGGAAAAAGGCAAAACAGTGATTCAGGGTATAAGCAACATTTCAATGCATTTTTTATTCTGAGGAATGAATTGTGAATGGGAATAAAAAGAAATAATGGCAAAGTTAGACATTCCTAGGCTGGCAGGTGGGAGGAGACATGAATTTACAGGCATTGATCTTGAAATCCAATCCACACACTGGAAACATCTCTCTTTGCCAATGGACAGACCAACCACATAAGCAACTGTTCAGGTTTTATATGCAGGAAATATTATGAGCTACTGTACTTGTGTTGCTTTCTGACAGCAGGAAAAATTAAAAGCTGCCACACGCCACGCACATTCCATCTCCAGCTGTCTCTTTGCACTAACTACTCCCTTCAAACCCCTGAAAATGCATTCTTTTAGCTCCAAGCAAATTTGCAAATGCATCCAATGTGACAAAAGAGCAGGAGAGATGGAGAAAATAGCCAAGAAGCTCAACCCCAAATTATTTGCCCAGAAAGCATATTCCAGGGAAAGAAAAAGACTCTGAACAAAGGAGGTCCCTCCTCCCACCTTGAAAACAGGGAAGTAAAAAAAAAATTAGACCCAGGCATTTGCAGCCAGAGAGCTCTTGTCCATGTGAGTGCTGTTATGAAACTGCTACAGCTTAGGGAAAGTGCATAGAGGACCAACTTCCTTCTAGGTGCAACTTCAGGGAAACTACACCGTGGATGATTTGTCCCATTTTGTACCAATCAAAAGCCATTTTCCCTCTAGCACAGTGGTGACATGAGGTATGCAAACAGTTCTCAGGAAGCGCCCTAGTGGTTGTTAGATGAATTATTACTTACTTCTCCCCATTGTTTCCAATAGAATTACCATGCTGTTAACACATGGTTTGTGTGAAATCCCATGTGGTATTTTGCAGTAGCGGTGTAAACAGTGCACATTGCTGGGCTAATAATACCTCTCCTGGGGAGTAACTGTAAACATCCTGCTCTGACACCGAAGTAGCGGGCTGAGCTGGAATCCGGGTCCTTCTGAACATACTTCTGTCCTTTGTGGTGGATATGCAACAGAAATCTCTGCAGGCCCAAGCAGAAGTGTCCAAACTAGCAAGGAATTTGATCCCTGCCAGCTGTAATATTGATTTAGCTTTTGGTTGGTTGGTTTTGGCATTTTTCTTACCATTCATATTTTCACAGAAACACTATTAAAACAACTGTCCTCTGCCGGCGCAAATCAGTGGAGTTCCCTTGCCAGCGGATGACCCGGCCTCCACGCTTGTTCTGAGTGGGACTGATGCAAAGGGACAGCTCTTTCTCTGTCAACTGTCTTGGACGGTAAGGTTGAACAGTCTGGAGATATTGGCTGGCAACACTTAGAGGTTTTTAATCAGGTTCGCCTCCTTGCTACAGTCGATTGTCAGATTTCAGGGTCATGGTACGTTGGCAATATGGTCTATGCATGCTGTTGTGGGCTAGCTGACGGCGTAGTGTTAACCCCTTCACATGTATCGGACTGACAGCTGCAGGCCTATTTGATGGGCCAAAGAAGATTTATCACTTGCTATTTCTATTCTGATCTCTCTTTCTCAACCTGTTAATTCAAAAATCTCAAGACTAAGTCCCCTTTATAGCTGTAGGGCAGGTGGCTAGCTCAAATCCACCTCATTACTTTTAATTAATAGCGTTTTTTTACACAGGTGGCTCACACCAGTGTGTAGCCTTACTTGGGGACCATGGAGGTGCTCTGGCCATGTGTCAAACCAACGATTCCTTTATGTCACAGGAATCTGAATTCACGCTTCTGATATTTTGGTAGGTGTCCTCTTTTCTGAGGAAGAGACAGAATAGTGAAAGGTTTAATCATTAAAAAACAGCTGATGTTTAAGAAGTGGTATTTTTAGGGTCTAGCATTTGTATTTGTCTCAAATACTTGTATTTATTTGCAGGTTTGAGGGGTTTTTTTTAAGATCCTCACTGGCATAAAAAAATAATTAAGGTGTTAGTCATGTTTTATATTCAAAATTGTAGAAAAAGCTGTTCAGGGTCGGGGTGGCCAGGTCTTCCTTCAGAAGAACCCACTAGCTTAGATTCCACATCGAGCCTGCTTCAGAAATGATTCATGGCTAACAATTACAGTACTGATCAAAACTCAAGATTTCACATCACAGCACTGCCCAGTTTGTATTATTACTGCTGCATTACATCTCCTCCAAGAAGTTATTCTTCTGGCTACATCAGTGTATTTCACAGTCCCGAGTCCCTAGATGACCCAAAATGAGGGCAACATGGGTAAATAATATGAATGGTGTTGAACAAATACATGAAACTAAGAGAAGGAAGTTTGAGGCATTACTGGATTTATTTATCTAGTCTGCATAGTCTGGTGTTAGATTCCGATTTGTGATTTTGCATTTTTCATGTAGTTATATGTAGCCAATGAAAGATAAATAATGCAAGGTCTGTATGGGGCAGAGGGACATTTAGGTGTCAAACTAGTGCAAGATATTTTACAGGCCTCATATTCTGTTTCCTTTCCTTCTCTACACGTAACTGAACTACCAGGATCCAAGTCATTATTGTAAAGGGCTTTGAGATATTTAGTGATATCTTACTATTCAAGATAGCTGAGAGAAAAGATTTGATCCGTCTCTTATTGAGGCCCAAGGCCAAGCTTGCACTTGGTCCACAATAAGAACTGACCTGAAACCTCTCTTCATTAGCTGGACTTGACCTTCACCTTCCATGAGGTTCAAAAAGGGGTTTGAAGTTTTAGGTATCTCATTCTCCACAACCAGGCAGGGGACTTAGAGAAATTTTAGAGACTCAGCCAAATTGTGGGGAACTTATTCTAACTGAACGCCCATGGGTTCCCCTGTTACCAATGACGAGTTATATAGATTCCATCAGAGGGTCAGTTTGTTTCTTCACATGAAGCACAACTCAGCCTTTCTTTATCCATTGCTTTCCTCCCTACCCCCATTTTTCTTTTTATCTGCCTCTGAAGAAAAGTTACTTGCTGACACTGAATTTGCTCAGAGCATGATGTTGCAGCCTCTAAATCAAGCCTAGGTCAGCAGTATCACATGGATAAGAGACTCCTTTCCTCTCATGTGATACCAGTTTAGTAGAAGATTAAGCTTTTAACCCTGAAATAAAAGCAGGGTTTTTTTCTTTCTCTCTCAGCCTTTCTGTTGTGCTCTCTCTTTTTTTCTTCTTTTCATCCTATCATTCATATACAATATCAATTCCTTCTGCTAGTCTGGTGAGTCACCAGCCTGAGATTTGATCCTGTGACTTAATTAAGTGTGAAATTGAGATTCAGAATAAAAATGTGGGGGATCCTGGGATGTGGATAATATATAATTTGCTAAATGGTAAAATGCAGATGGATACCATATCCAAAATGCCAGGAAGTTATTGTCTGCTATTGCTTGATACTAGGTTGATGGATAATGGGAAAGAAAAGATCAAAGAAGGCTAGATATTTCGGTGGGGTCATCCTGGTTTGTCAAGTGGATCCTAAATACTGAGCCTCATGCCGAACAACACTACTTGCCCCCATTTACTTTAGAAACCCCTAACAAACATGCTATACGTGGTTATAAATCAGTTTTAGGTAGAGTCAAACCCTTTAGTAAAAGGGACAGATGGTGGAGGCTTGACAGAGTTATACAGTGTGTGACTAAATTCTCTTCAAGGCCATCAAACTGCCCAGAGTCTTTGGTATCCGTTCCTGCTTGGTGTCCACCTTGGGTGAAATGCATCCAGAGTTTCCGGTATTGTGCTTAGGCCTGCAGCCCCTAGGTTGTTGGCACGCTGCCACTTAATGGAATGATCCACCCTGAGAGAGGCACCCACATGCCACATACAATGGGTGAGAAGAGTTAGGCACTAGGCCTGTGTGAAGCTTTGGGTGCTGATTTGATTTGGAGAAGATTCTGCCCGATTCGGTGGCCGAATCTCCAAATCCGAACTGAATCTTTGGAAAAGATTCAGAGAGCTTCGATGAGTCAGGCAGTCCCTGCCTGCTGCAGCAGGGAGCTGGACCCAGATTCCATGCCGGTAAGTAGGGTATGGGGGAGGGGACCATGGGGGACCCCTGCCAGGCCCCATCCCCTGCCTGCTCCCCCTGCCCCCGCATGGCTGCCCTGCTTGCCCCAGCTCCCTGTGCTTTAAAAAAAAAAAAGCCCTGACTCACTGGATGCTGCCCAATGGGGGGGATGAGGGGATGATCCCCGCTGCCCCCCACTGCCCCACGCTGCATAGGATGGGTCTGCATGGGCTGCCCGACTTCCTGCCTGGCTTCCTGCCCCGCCATGGCTGGCCCCCCTCAGCTCCAGCCCTTTAAAAAAAAAATGAAAAAAACCCTAGCCTCACCAGCTTCTGCAGTGGCCTCAGGGCTTTGTGGGGCTCATGGAAGAACCCCCCATGTGGTGGGGGGCAGCGGGGATCACCCCTCTGCCAGGCAGGAACTGGTAAGTTTGGGGTTTGTTTATTTATTTTTTTCTTTTTAAAGGGCTGGGGCTGGCCTGGGTAGGGCAGACATGCGGTGGGGGGGGGCTTGTGCAGAGCCCCCCACACAGCAAGGAGCAGTGGGGGGTAGCAGGGATTGTCCCCCCTGCCTGGCATCAGCCGGTGAGTCGGGTCTTTTATTTTTCCAAAGTGTTGGGAGCTGGGGTGGGCCGGCAGTCATTGCCGGGCTGGGAAAGTGGGTGGGGATGGGCCTGGGTGATTCAGAGATTTGGCCGAATCAATTTGGTACAGTGATTCAAATCGCCGAATCGTATCACTGTCCCTCAAATCGGCCGAATCTGAAGCGAATACTAGCTGCTTCACACAGGCCTATTAGGCACCTCAGAAAGGGATTGCATAGAAGCCAGCAAGTAAGCAGGGAGTCACCTAAACTAACCAGAAAGAAATATCAAGGAGAGGGGCAGACCTGAAGTTTTAACCTTCAAAGATAGGGAAGTTCTATTAGCTTGGGAGTTTCAGCCACAAGCTAAGCTGACTTTTGGTGGTAGAAGAGCCCCGACTTCTACAGTTAAATCCAGGGGGAGAAATGGGCCATCTTTCTAGCATGTGATAGCCAACAGTGTAGCAATTAACCCAGAAGATTGAATTATATTTTCAAATCCTCACTCAGCCAGATTTGAAGCACAAATTTGAACTCTTCTGGCCCCCTCTACCCTCCACACCCTTCCACATCTCCAGCAAAGTCAGAAGAGTGTCTTAGCCCTCAGGCTATTGAGTATTGTGAAGTGAGCTGATATTTGCCTCTCCTGTTGGAGCTATTTTTCTTTGTATAAATGCATACATATTCACTGGATCAGAGGCTTGAAGCTGATTCTCCCACATAAGCGCCCTAACCAGTGGGATGTAGCATCAGTTTCTTGCATTATATCCCTTCCTCTCTCTTGAGAATCAAGGAAAGGTTTATGTGAGCCAGGGCTCTGGTGCCAAAACTTAGGCAGTTTTGTTCTGCCCACTGGTGGAAACTGATGGCACCGAGAGAGACTTTTACCAGTACAGACTGAGGCACTAAGGGTGCCTATATATGTGCTTGTGGTGAGGGGGAGGGAGTTTTAATTAGCGTGGTTTCTGGACAGTTGCTCTAATTAAAATGCTGCAGCACCCCATGTATGAAGCCCTCATGTGTTTAAAAATGGCTGCGGGATGCTTTAACTAAAGTTAATTTGATGAGCTTTAGTTAGAGTGCCTCAGCAACCATTTTTAAACCCACAGGGGCTTATACACATGACATTGTGGTGGTGCAGAATGCACAGCAGACTCGATTACCTGAGTCTAACTCGATCGTGTCAGAGCATGTGTATAGGCACCCCAAGGGAACGTCTAGTACCTGCAGAGTTAGGTGAAAATTGAGCCTCAGTTTTGAGGATTTCACGGACTCCTAAATGTTGCATTTAGGTATCTAAAGTGACATTTGGATGCTTAAGTCCCTTTGCAGATCTAGTTCTTTGTTCCACAGTAAAGGCCCAGTGATCCTAATGCATTTATACACAGGGGCTATGTCTACACATGTGCTTTACTCCTGAGTAGGCTAATTGGCTTCAAAGTAAAGTGTCACCATTTATACATGAAGCTGTTAGACCAGGGTAAACTCATTAACACTGCCATAAGATAGCCCTGTTGGGGACAGTACTGTCTTACAGCAGGGTAGTCTACTGTGATTAAACCCATGTGTAGATGCTGACTACAGGTGTAAATTGTGCTCAGTCAGCCCAGCCAGCCAGGGGCCAGATTCCTGCCTGCCACCTAGCCAGGTACACTTTCAGCACCCTTTTGTCCCAGCCAGCCCTGATGTTGCCACCGGGAGCCTGCATCAGAGAAGCAGCAGCAACCAGCTCAATAAACTGCTGTACTTCAGTTCAAACTGCTCTGGAGTTTGTTGCTTTGAATTAATTGTTTGTGTAGATGTACCCAAGGAGTATTTATTCCTTCCCCCTGTTCCTCCTTTCTCACCACTGCTAAAGATCTTATTTCCACCAAGCTGAGCTTCCCTTCTGCCTTGTGCCATGGCAATTCCCCTCCTGCTTCAGTGCTGATGGCTCATTTGGTCAGTGGTGGGTTAAGCAGCAGGAGGGCATCAAATGTTTTCACCCAGCAGGGGTGCCACTTGAATGTGCTTAGCTGAGAGGCAGCAACTTAATCATGTCAAGGCAGGCCCTCTCCTCCCCCTCCCTATGACCTCAAGGGCACATGGGCAAAGCATTAATGCTTCCAGCTCATTGGAACAGAGGCCTCTTACAGTCTGCAAAACTATCCCCCCCCAGCCACACATAGACAGGAGCAGGCATTGTCAGCAGTTGCTCAGAAGGGGCTATGTAATGTTCAGTAATCCAACACCCCTTAAGATAATACAGTGTTCAAAGGCAGCCGCTTCCCATTATAGAGATAAAAGAGCATCCAACCCCAGGGACCTTTATTTTCACTTGCCTTGCTTTCCTTTCCTGCTACTCCTTTACCCCCTCAAGATGCCAAAGTGGTGTATGGATCCCCAGGTGTTCCCTGAAACACTGCAGATATTAGAGAGTTAAAGGAGAAGGGCAGGCCATACTTTAGATGATGTTTGGCAGGATCTGGATTTTGCTGAGGGCTGTTGGTGGGGAGGCACATTTCACCAGAAGCAGCACTGGGAAAGGTTCTCCTCACAGCAGGGCGTCTTCCCATTCTCCCTGACCGCCAAAGGACAGGCAGTCAAATGAAAAAGGGAAAGTGAAAATAAACAAATGAATAACGGAGCCCACCTGGGGGGGCCAGCAGGGTCACTGAGGCCAGGAGTTTAATCTTGAACAGAGGCCAAGGTTAATATTTGACTGAGATGCTCAGTCGAGTGTGGAAGGCAAAGTGATAATAGCATCCAACCAGCAGGTCCCCACTGGTCTTAACGTAACATAATTAGCCTCCGTCTGTTTCCCCAAGTATTGGTCCTAGAACAGCCCACAGCTCAATAAAAGCAGTCACAGTTTTCTGAAGGTGGAGAGTTATGTCTTCAGAAAGAGTTTTCACAGCCAGGCAGGACAGCATCAGGTTTTGGCAAGCAGTGGTTCTTGATAGACAGCGCAGAAAATAAGTGAGGTGCAGATGTTTCTTGCACTACTACATCAATATCCATTGCTCTAGACCTTAGTTGTGACCATTTGCAAAAGACACCAAGGTTTATAGGCTCTCCCAGTTGTTTTCTTTTTTCTTTTAGGAAAAACCTCCTATAATACAGGCTAGCAAGTGCTTGCACATCAATGTCATGATGGCTTGGGTCACAAAAGACATGGCATATGAATGTCTGGACTTTAGCATAGCTCTGACGCAAAGCGTTGCAAATTCACATTCATTTCTATTGCCGTGGGCATAAGCACGTTCAAGAGGATTAAAAGTTGCCTGAATAACAGCAGACATAGTCAGTGAAATCATTGGAGTTGAGCGGATTTACATGAGCTCGGGATCTGGCCCAGAGAGCTGATAAATGTTCATGTGTGGAGTTGAGAGAAGGGGGTGGTGGGTTTGCACAGAAATAAATATCAAGGCTCAATGTTATGCCATATTTACATATGGTAGAAGGTTGCCAAGATTCGCTGCAATGAGTTGCATGCCTCAGTCTTTACAGAAATGTGTTCCTTCCACATATCTCAGCAAAGGCTTAGTAGCAGATACTGTAGCAGGTTTTATATTAGCACGATTTCATTGGTTTCATACAAAATGCTTCTGTTATTTATGTGTAAGAAGCATGTTCAGAAATGGTTAATACTAATCTGTACTGGTTGGTTAAGAGATGATACTCAATAAACTGAATTAATTACATTTTGTGATGCACTACTATTGCATTTTATTGTGGTTGTTCTCTCTTTTGCTAATCTGCAACACGATAAGATTTCCTGGTTCTTTAATATGAATTAGTGATGTATTAATTTCCTCAGGGTTAGCTTCCAGAACTTTTGCTCACACTGAGTGGCACTGGACTTCAGAAGTGTCCCATCAGCTTCAACAGGTCCATTTGTGAAGTAAGATAGGATTCCACTTCAGGGTCTCAAAGGTCTGTTTGGATTTCAGTAAAGGATTTTGGTACAATGCCACATGATTAGTTGAACTGGAGAAGATGGGCAGAGACTTGGCTAGCTATTTCTGCATCCTGGGCAGAGTTGAGGTGGGGAGGAAGTGGGTTGTGCTGAGCACAGGAGAATGGGGGTGTGGGGCATGCAGAACCTTACCTGCCATGGCATGAACTCACCCAGGGACTGGAGGCTTAAGCCCCAGGGCATGGGGGTAGGGTGCCCTTATCAGTGTTACTCCCCTGCAGCATACTACTGCTGCAGCTGTTTCCAGTTTGACCCCCTGACAGCTGCCACTGGCCTGGATGTAGAAGGTGATAGTAAAAGCTTTCATTTGGCACTGATTGTGAGTGGTTTAATGCAATACATGCAGGTCATAGAGCAGAGGAGGGGGGGTGAAGCTGTGAGAGGAACCTTCTAGTGGCTGGAGCTAATAGCCCCTGAGTGAGCACAGGCCCCTGCTGCCACTCCAGCATCCTCCTGTCTCCATTCTGGTGTCCAGTTGCAGTTGTTATTATGCCCTGATAACCCAGCTGTAGTTATACTGGGTATACAAATTCTAAGGTGGCTGAGGAATTGGCTAAAAGGGAGGCAACAATAAGTGGTGCCCAAATTATTAGACTCTAGAAGGATTACTGGTGGAGTTCCTCAAAAACTGATCAACTGATCTTGGACTATTATTTCTGCTAATGAATTTGTCGCGAAGTAGGAGTGCATTGATGAAATATGCTGATGACACAACATTGAGAGGTATTATCAATACAGAGCGGGGTGTAGAATAGTATACAGGAAGAAATGAATGACACTGGAGACTGGAATAGTAGAAATGGTTGGAAATGTGATAGTGTTGATGCCTGTAAGTAGCAGCTTGTTGATGCACTGGTTCTATGTTGCTACTAATATGCTGTTATCACAGGATGTATCCTCTGAATACATGGCAGGGGGGTTTTTCTGGAGAAAATGCTGCTTCTAAGGGGCTATTGCTCTTACCAACTGTTGCTGTAAAAGGTCATTGACCATAGAACAGAGTACAAGATGATGAATTTAGGGAATAATATGACATTCTGCTTTAAGCCATTGGTGTCAGCTAGAAAAGAGAAGAGAACGTGTAGGTACCAGTCAGTCAAAGGATGACTAAGACACCTGTGTGATGCTATTGTGAAAAAGGCAAATACAATCCTACGATGTATCATGTGAGCTATGCCAGGCTGAGACAACTAAATGTCTGTGCTATTGTCCTGGTGAGAGATCATCCAGACTGCTCCGTACAATTCTGGTTACCTTTGCCAGACAAAGTTTATATCAACCTGGAAGAGGTTCCACATGTAACCAAAGCCCCATGTCTAAAGGTCAGCTTCAGTGGTTCCATGGGCCATGTCCAGCCTGTGGCCATAGGTTACTGACCCATGACTTAGACAGATCCTCTCATAGAACAGATTGTCCATTCCCTGCATCATCTTAGTTGCTCTTCCGTGTGATATGGGGCTTTGGCTGTGGGCCCTTTTTTCCATGTTGCTACAGAAACAAGGGGTGGCTGCTGACTTTCTCCTTATGCCACCATGGGGACGAGCAGCAGCTGTGGGCACACTTTCTATGCCGCTGTGTAGCCAAATGGTGGCAGTAGCTGGGACTTAGCATTTGCCGGGCCACCTATTTGCCTCTGACCGAGCATGGGTCATTCCAGCCTGCAGCTGGAAACGATTGCTTAGCTCTGCTCTAAGTTATGTATACTGCCTAATTGCTCAGCTTGGGCACACCCAGAATGTGATGCAGTGGACAGGTCTTACCAGTGAGGTAGCAAAAACAGCCTAAAAGCCTTGTTTAGCTGAGCAAAATGGAAGCTGCAAGGGGATGTGATTGATATCTATATACACACAAAGGGATAAACATCAGGGAGGCAGAAGAGCCAGGCATTCAACTGAAGGACAAGGTTGGCACAAGAAAAAATGGATATAAACTGGCCAGCAATAAAAGAGGGCCAGAAATTAAATGAAAGTTCCAGCTATTATTTATTGGATTTACATGCTACTCATCCCAACAACAACTCAGAGCAACTTACAATAAAAGACAGCAACTATATATATATATATATATATATATAAAAGCAAATGGAACAGAATATGAAACAAAAGCTCCTTAAATGGTACCCATAGACAAGTAAGGTTTTGGAACTGCCTTTCAATAGATGTGTAGAGGACAAAAGACCTAACTTGTAAAATGGAGAATGATAAGCTTATGAACAGGATTATATGATGTGGTAGCCTGCAGTAACAGGAGACATGGAGAGAAAAAAACATCAGTTGTAAATTTGATAACTTTCTACTATAGAGTTTTTTGCAGTTTCCAATAAAGCACCTAGACGCTGTTAGAAAGGGGATACTGAACTAGATGCACCACTGATTTGATTCAGGCTGCCTTTTTCCTATGCAATAGTACTCGTTGATATGACTAGGCAGGAAATATAGTTTGGAAAGATGAAAACAAAATGGAAATTGGACAAATTGGCTATCTCTGGGGAATAACCATCCAAAGCACAGGTGCAGGAGGGAGATACTGGGAAATAGTAATATTCAGAGAGGCTTCTGGGGTGATAGTTGGGAGCAAAGTAGGTAGGAATTTGCAATGTGATACACAGAGATTGTGTTTTTAGCAAAAGCCAATGTTTTTTGGGGGCTGCCTTTGCAAACAACATATGACAGACCAAGAAGATGATAGTTCCTTTGCATAAAGAAAGCACAATACTTTACTTAGAATAGAGCATTTCCTTCCTGGGTACCTTGCTAGCTGAAAGATGGGAACAAGAGCTACAACAACAATAATATCATTAAAAGTCTGGGGGGACCGAGGTATACAGAAAATGGAGAAATAACTAAGCCTTTGTCCCTGCAATCTAGTCTCAGACAGACTTAGCATCCATGTGGAGCTCCACTGAAGTTACTGGCCTCCAGCTGGATGTAGGTATGCAATTGCATGGATTCATTTTCTGGGATAGTGGACTCCTTGTATGTAGTTTTATGGAGATCAGAGTAGCATGTAACCATCTAGGTATTCCTTCTGGGTGTAAACTCCAAAAACGAAAGATATTTTAGGGTGGCCAAATCAGGATAAAACCCATAAATACATTAAATACATTTCAGGAAAGATGTTCTGGATGGATGTAAGGACATGTTCCTTACCCCAATAGGTTATGTTAGACAGAGGCAACATGCCCGAGAAATGCAGAGCGCTACTGTATCAGTTTAAGCATTTATAGCTGGAAATCATATTTCAGGTAGCAAGAGCTGCCCTAACCAGAATACTGCTGTTCTTATTCAGCCAGTTATGTTTGCTGGAGAAACAAAACAAAACAGTGATAGCAGCACAACACCCAGAAACCTATAAAAAATGTTAAAATGTTCATTAAACATCCACCCTGGGCTTCCCAGAAAACATCTAAGCTTTAAAGGATGGCATTACCAGAGGCAAATGCACTGGAAAGAATTGTTCCCAACTGGGCCAAAATAAAACTCTTGAGAGAGATTTTGATAGCGAAGCGTGGAGAATCAGGTCATACATTTCTAGTTCTCCTCTTGCTTATGTTGGTATAAATCAGGCATTGGTCCACTGGTGTCAACAGATTCAGTTCTGCTGTCAGTTACATAGACAAAAATTTGGAGCAAGTTGCCTGAAATCAAAGGAACTAAGTTAGTATGAAACTGGGTGTGAAGCAGGGCCGGAGACAGGTATGGGAGATCTGGGCAGCCACCTGGGGCCCGGACAGAAAGGGGGCCTGAAAACGGTGAACATAATGATTATTATTATCACGATCTCTGGAGAAAGGGGGTGAATACTAAAAGTTCGCCCAGGGCTGCCAGGAGTTCAGGTACGGTGCTGGTGTGAATGGAGAACCGTACCTCAGGTTGTCAGACTCTGTTCTCACTCCCTGATATACTAGAGAGAGGTCCTCAGCGCTCCCTCGTTATTATTTCTGCTTAAACTTGCTGGTTTCTGATCAAACACATTTAACATGCAGCAATTCTCCCCCCCCCGCCTGCCTTTTTTTAAATTGCCAAGCTAAGAAAAGGGGTCAGTCCTACCAAGGTGTGATATTGACAATACCAGCCAAGTCCGCAAAGGGCTTGCTGTTCAAATAGCCAAGTTAAACAAGACACAATTAGGACTAACGTGCCCCCCACAGCTCCCAAATGTGGGTTTATGGATCCTGAGGGGGCCAGCATTGGACCTCACTGTGTCTTGTTTAACTTGGCCACGTATACAGCTAACCCTTTTTCCTCTCACTTGGCTCCCTAGTCACATATCACACCTGCAGGAGTCTCTCTGACTAAAGTGATTTCCCCCACCCCCCCATCCACATTATTTAGTTTTGATAAAGCACAGTATATTCTTGATTCCCTAGCAGTGACATTTCAACGGAAGAAGGAATCCAATGTGCTGCTGAGGGCTCTGATTTTCTCGTGTAATCTCACAGGTTGCAACTCTGCCAATTACGATGTAACAAGAAAGCCTTCTGAAAGCGAACTTTTTACTCAGGATTTTCCTGACTAGGTGTCATGTTCCTTCTAAATTTAATGCTCCTTTTTGCTTCAGTTCTAGAAGCCAACAGAGTTAACTTAAGTGGCATTTTAAGAGCTGTTCTGGCCTACTGTGAATTTTTTGGTTGTGGGCAGTGCTGGAAATTGGGACATAAGGCTACAGCTATGGTATATGGACTACAGATTTGCACAGGTATAGAAATAGGTTTGTAAGTGAGTGTTATACCCCTTTCCCCCCAAGCCTGTAGGAAATGAGTCTGTTATAATCCCATTTAGCTCAAGCTATACCAGCTCATGTTTTTAAGCTCAGCTCTGTTGGACAAAGGTCAAGATACCATCCATCTCATTTATACAAGCTGCTCGTAGTCTGATTTCCTCCCGTGTAAGACATGACCAGATTTTCCACTTCAGTGGCAGTACAGTTTTTACCTTACCATCTTTGTTAAAGCTTTCTTTTGGTTTGCTCATTGTTTTTGTTTTTTATTATTCTTTGTATTAAAGGAGGACCTGACATGCCAACTGAGATCAGCCCTCCATTGCACTAGTACCAACACACAGTAAGAGACAATCCCTGCTCTGCAGATCATATAGTGGAAAAAAAAGAGAAGATGGGAGGAGAAATGGAGACACTGAGAGATGAAGTGATTTATCTAAGGTCAGTCAATAGTTTGAGTGATGAAAGAGAATAATCAGTTCTCTTGATTCACTTTCCAAAACACTATCCGCTGTTTATGATTCCTTGATATTTGGAATTGTTTGGTATCAAATGGAGTCTTTTGGAAGGAGATGGAGTTAGCATCCAACAGCCAGGAACATGAATTTAATTTTTGCCCTGTCCAGTGCCATTGCAAGGAAGTTTGGTTCCTGGGGCAAAGCCTGCAGCAGCAGCCCACCATTGTCCCGTGTACAGATCTGTGGGGGCACGTACCCCCACCCCCATGCTTGCCCGGGAATACACACCATGGTGGAAGCCACCCTCTGCCTATTCCTGTGCACCCCCCCAAATGAGCTGCTTGCTGCTTCGTCCCATGCCCTACCCTGGCTGGGCAGCACCTGTTGGTGCCCCTTCACTTTGGCACCTGGGGTGGTTGCCCTGCTCATCGTGCCCTCCTCCCCACTGCTTTGCTACAGCACTGGCCCTGCCATCATTGCAAGTAAATGGAAACTTGGATTTGAGGGGAGGGAGGGTGTTATAAAGAAAAAAAATAATCCAGATCCATTCACCAGACAGTGATTATGCATTCCGGTGGCTAAAAACAGATGCCAGTTTATCATAGAAGAAACTCTTCAGTTACCTAAGGTTGAAACATGTACCTGGTAAGGTTAGGAAACCAATCAGTTGGAAACACCATTCAGCAACTTAATTAACAGAAAGTGTTATTTTTCCCCACCAAAAAAAAAAAAAGCTCTGTAGAAAGGTTTCTAAGTAGATGCTTTTCTTTGTAGTCAGTAGGGGTGTGCGAAGCAGGCCCTATTCAATTTGGATTCGGATTCAGCCCAAATCAGGGACAGTGATTCGATTTGTTGATTTAGATCTCTGTCCCTGATTCGATTCAGCCGAATCCGAATCTGAAGATTCTATGCTGGACATAGACACAGCTTTAAAAGTTTTTTCTATATTCCTTGAGCTATGTGAGCAGCTTGTGAATGCTGCGATGCTGGGGCACATGGAGCGTCCCACAGGAGTGTAGGGGGGCCTTCCATGTGCTCAGCAGTGAACCCAGAAGTGGACCCGAAGAACTTCCAGTCCTCTGCTGGGGAGCACACTGGGCTCCCCCATGCCTCCCTGGCTTGGTGGTCAGCCACAGAGGGACCTCAGGTCCCCCCCAGACCCAGGAGGCACCAGTAACCAAGTTGAATCAGGGACTGAAGCTTTGCACTGCCCTAGTAGCCAGCATTCCTGTATGTACTCACCTGTTCCACTATGCCTTCATCAGAAGCTAGTCTTTTATCTACTGCATGGTTCCCATGAAACCTTGCTTCTTTAAAGGCATAGTGTGGAATTCACACATTAAGCCCCCATCTCCTGCATGAACTGTAGTTAACACCCCAGCTAGCTGGATGAAGAGGCTCCCCAACTATCCTACTGGAAAAAAGAAGGAGAAAGAGAAGGAGAGGGTGGGAGGAAAGAGAGGCAGGAGGAATGAAGGAAATATTCTGATATTCAGGATATTCTGACCAATATAGATTAGGAAAAAAAGAAAGTACTCTTTAATATAGAGCCCAGTATTAGGCACTGCTGATATTATATACTACAAATCATCCCAGGATGCCTCCTGCCCAGAAAAGGAAACACCCACAGGAACATCTATTCTTGCTTTCACAGAGGCCCTTTTCACAGACAGTTTATTTTTGTAAATTTACCTTTGGCCATTTTCAGCCATGGGTTCATGTCAAAACATTATTCTTTACTTTTTTCCTTCAACTTTATTAGGGCTAGGAGTGATTCATTCTTAGCTGACTGTCATATGTCATCCAAATAGCTTCAAAGTCAGAAAGCTCTTGTCTCAGGAGCATAATCTCCTTAGGACAGTTTAGGCATATATGTTTTATTAGAATAAAAGCTTTCAGAGGGGTATCTATTTTTCTGGACAAGTGGGGTGCAAGTATGACCATACTGTTTTACTGTAGCCTCTTGCCATGTTGAGTTAACACTGGTAGCAACCAGTCTAGGATGCAGTCTAGCCTTGGACATGGGACACTAGACTAGGACTCTGAACACCTGGGCTTTCTTCCTGGCCCTGTCACTTATCTTCTGTGGCTCCTTCAAAAATCACTCTTCTCACTATGATTTCCTTATCTGCCACAGGAGATTATACTAATGTACATAATCAACTATCCAGATTTTCTGGGACAGCTCCAGATTTAAGGGTTATGTCCTGATGTTCCTAAAGAGCCCCTAAAACGGGACTTTTGTTCCAACTGAGGCTTGTTGGCAAAGATGGGGGTGGAGCCGAAAGCCATGGCTTGTGGCTGTCTATATTATGTTTAAACTGTGCAGTCAGTTCCTTAGATAATCGTTAAATTCAACCACAAATTTAAAAAAGAAATAGGAACAGAAGCATTTAATGACCCAGCATTTTATAGCTAGCAGAGGAAAAAGCACGTTTTGTTTTCTTAAAATTTACATGCACACTACTGTCCCCCTGGGAGCGTGCCGGGTGCCTTGTTCATTTCAGAGACACAAACGAAACATACAGGGAACCTTTAAAGAGACATTGTTGCATATTAAAACCTCTTTGGGGACGTTTGTTTCTCACAGACTTTCACACTGAGTGAGTTTTCCTGGAGACGCAAACATAAAGACAATATCTGAAAATTACAAAATGTTTCCCGGTGTGCGTTGGCTCCACTGCTGGAGCTAAAAGTGAGTAGCCCCCACTCCTAGCACCAGGCTTTCCAGCGGAAGAACGCGAGGCGTGAACAGAACATTGTTATTGTCCCGTGGAGATTAGATGACGGAGAGCGCAGGTTGAGTTGACTCCTGTGAATGAATGAACTCATTATGCCTTCGCAGCATTCGATAAAAAGTTGTGAATCTTAATTAAAGGCTTGATCGTTTGCATTTATGGAGACATTGTTTGGGCTGTTTCTGTAGTTGTTAACAGGTCATAAAACATTTTTAGAGTCTTTTTTTTTCTGTTGCTCATTTAAAAGGATGATGCTGGGGATCACTAAATCCTCCCTCAATTTTTACACCAAAATTGAGGGAGGATTTAGTGATCATGAAAGCAAGGGACTAATTACAATGGATGGTGACAGGCAGAGTAGAAGCAAGCACCATTCCCTAGCATGGCTTTCATCATCATCCCATGTTCTAGCCTCTCGTGCCCCTGATATTATAGTATAGACTCTCTCATGTCTCACTAAACACACGCACACGCTCATTCTAGACCCACTGCAATCTATGCTCTTCCGTCCTGAGTCATGCCCAGCTCTGTGCCATGCAACTTATTTTATTTAACTCTGTGGTTCCCTCAGCTCTGACCTCCTGTATCACCTGCTTTTCCAGTTGTGGATGTCTCTCAGAAGAGGATCATGCTCATGCCCAACTGTGCCAAATTGTGCGGTGATTCCAATAGGCTTAGGATGAGAAAACGGTTATGCTCATTCCACATGTGACTCCCGTTCAAGTTTATTCACCCCAATAGCACTTGAAAACTAGATGACTTCGGTCTCTATGGCTGTGAAAATAGAATTGCCCTGCACCTGCAAATTCCCTTACAATATTTTGGGTCTTATTCCTTCTCCCAGATCCTTGGCACTGGTTACCAGGTGTACAGGTAGGGCAAACAGTTACGCCCGGTTATGTGGATGCAGCTCTCAGGAGCATCACTACAAGTTGTGTCCATGTACATGACAGCAGTGTGTGGTGCTCAGGGTCCCTGCTTACTCGAGGTACAACTGGAGTACTGACTTTGGGGCATTTTGAGGCACAGCTATTTTTGAAGGGCACAGAGAAATTAGTTGATTTGTTTGGAAAATTGTGAGCATGTGGATCAGCAAAAATGAAAACATTTATTTTATTCGGTCAAGGTTTGCATTCAAAATCTATCTGCTTTTTGCTGGGAAAAAACCCTCAACATTTTTTAGGTTTTCAGGAACCAATTTCCATTTCTGAAAATCATTTTTTGGGGGGGGTTGATTTTTTCCAATAAAATCCTGAAAAAACTTTGACTTTAATTTCCTACCTATGGGGACTTTTTACTATCTTGAACCATCTGTAGTTTTCCCAGAGCCTGATGAAGGGATTTTGATCCCGAAAGCTTGCAGAAAAGGATGATTTTCTTGCAATTTCCCAGTTGGTCTAATAAAAGGTATCATTTTGGAACCAAGACTTCTAGTTTTTTGTATGTTTTTTTACTTAAATTGACATTTTCCATACAAATTTCCTTTTCCACAAAACTGTTTTGGGCTGAATAATATTTTAATGGAATTTTTTTTGGCAGGTTCCAGTAGCTAATTACCAAAATCACACTGCTGTGGGTAGGTTTCTTCATGGAGCAAACTTTACTCAAATTTGCAGCCTGAATGGGTTACAATAAAACAGCAGAATGATATGATCTTATAACAACTGAATGTTCACTCGGGGTAAAATTTTGTGACAGGTGATATTTCCCCCACAACAATACCATCTGCAATTATTTCCCTACATCTAATGTCAGTGAAAGGTCTCTCCCAATGAAAGACTCTCAGTGGTCTGTTTTCACTTTCGACACTCAGACTTTCACTTGGAGGTGAAAGTTCACTGGAACCACGTCTTGGTGAAATATCATAATATCCAATTCCATGGCGGGTTCAGAGAGTGTTTCATAACATTTTTGAACCAGACGTCAGCCTGATCTAAGGGGGAAAATGGGGCATCTTTAATGTGTCACTGTTCTTTATCTTAGAACAAATAAACCTTTTAATTCTGAAAGTGGAGGTCGTGTCCAGGAAAGCAACCCAAGCCCCTTGTTTTAATGTCCCACTGACATCAGTTTTCCAAGGAAGTCAAAACATCTGGAGCCAAATCCTGAGGACCTTATTCAGTTTTTACTCAAGCAAAACTCCCACTGACCCGTATAAGTTTTGCCTAAGTCATTGTTAATGATTGACTTTGAGAACTTCAAGTTTTGGCCTCAGTATTTTACCACCAAGCCAATCTCTGGAAAGTTCAGAGGTAAAAAATGACACCTGCTTTCTTGCTTGTAACACACACATGCAGCTGTTCAGATAACAGCACCAAGGAGAAGGAGATATCATTATGGCCTGAAGCTGTGCTCCTTCTGAGGTCTCTTCTTGAAGAGTTCAGATGGTTATAAAATATATCCCTATGGAATGATAATACCTTCTATTTTTACTGTGTACTGCTCCTTTTAAGTCTTAATGGATACACCCTTTGCAGACTGACACCCACCTTGTACTCAGCTGAATATAGATTGTTACAGAGCCACTACACGTTACGCTCTCACTCGCACTTTACCTATGCTCTTTCATCTCTTGTGTTTTGTTTGTTTGTTTTAATTTAAAGTAAAGTAAAGGCTATTCCGGGTATGGCCAATCTTTTACCATACTTTATGGCAAGACCTAACCAATTTAGTCAATTTAGTTTTGCAAACCACTCTTTGCTGTGCCCTGCTTTATCCGTGGCCTGGTCCTATCCTACTGGGCCATTTGGCTCTTCCTAATTCAGTATTTTGTACTTATCAGTCCCATATCAGCCAATGCTCTGAGCTCAGTAACATCTAACTACTGCTGTTACATGACTTCACTGTTACATTGTGAGTGCCAAACAGGAGCTAAGCAAATGGGATATGTCCTATACATGGTCTACTGCTTGCAGGCTGAGCTACCAATGTAAAGACAACCATCCTGCATCCTCCTTTGGTTTCCCTTGAAGCACGCCACACACACACATGCAGAGGCACAGTATAAACAGACATTGCCCAACTTGATACATGTAGTGTGGTGTCTTCGTTGCTTGTCTAAAGTAGTAGAAAAACATGGCCAACTTCCTGGCTGTGCCTTGGCTCTCTGACTGCCCATAAATGGAAAACAGATTTTAGTAGAGTAGTGCACAGGAGCCTTCCCTGGTAAGATAGTGGGTATGTCTACATGTGCACCTGACTGCACAGCAACCGCTGTTTCCAATGCTGCTCATAGCAATAGCATCGGCATGTGCAATAGCATCGGCATTATGGTCTGTGCCTGCCCACGCTACGTCACCGTAGCTCATTGCTATATCAACATAGCGTCTCACGTAGATGTGCCCAGTGTTTCCTAAACTAGGCTCTTCCAGATCTCCTGCAACCTCTCTTTGCTATTGTAACATTTTGGAACAAAGACAAGTTATTACACCTCAAGCCCAAATATATAAGAACAAAAGCATTGATTTGGATCCAACCATGGGCAGATCTAGGATTTTGGAAAAGTGGAGGGGGTTCATGTGGTGTGGGGCATCATTACATAATGCAACACATTTTTCTTTAAGTAAGAAAGAAACTAGAAGCTTCATTAAAAGGTTGGGACCTCGGGCTACATTATTCCATTTAATATCCAACATGTGGGTTCCCCATAGCCCCCAAATGCCCCTCGTTGCCCTTTATGCATTGCCCCTGACACCTCAAATGCTCCCTTGCTCTACTCTAGCCTTGTTATCCCACATCTCCCCCAGCCTCCCCTGCCCAAGTCCCATCTGATTCCACCACTCCCTTCACACCCTACTGAGTCCTGTCCTCATCCCTCACGGCTCCCATGAATCCACTGCACCCTGCACAGACCTGTCCCCATCATGCACCACTCTCCCTGACCCCACACACCCATTGAGCACCAAAACCTTACTGCAGCCCCTCAAACTCCCTGGG
This sequence comes from Crocodylus porosus, assembly GCF_001723895.1. Taxonomy (NCBI): domain Eukaryota; kingdom Metazoa; phylum Chordata; order Crocodylia; family Crocodylidae; genus Crocodylus; species Crocodylus porosus. Next base: position 17,177,126 of record NW_017728928.1, read on the forward strand.
CCCACCTCACCCACAATCCCTTTTACTTCCAACCCCCACCTCACAGCCCTCACTGCCCCAAACCTCATCTGCTCCTTATACATCTTCACCACCATAATGCCCCAACCCGTCTTCACCCAACACCCTCTACCCCAAAGCTTCTTAGTGACCCTGACCTTCCCTATCCAGCTCTTCACACCCCTGGGAGTCCCTTCTCCTCAGAACCACTCCCAAACAGTTCCCACCACCCCTCACAGCCACCTACCATGGGGCAGGTGGGGCAGGGCTGTAACTGCTTCCTCTTCCTCTCTCCTAACACCATTTCCATAGTATACCAATAGCTGGTCTCCACTACTCTCCACCCTTAACAAAGAGAAAAACACTGTTGGAGTCCTTCTTTAGATACATAGGAAGTAGGAGAAAAAATAAGGGAAACACAGGGCACCTGCTGAATGCAATGGGACAGCTGACAAACGAGAAAAATGAACTCCTAAATGAATACTTTGCATTGGTATTCCACCAGACTAAGGATGTTAGCTTGCCCAACAGGATGTAGGATGGACAAGGTGGGGGTGATCACCCACCGATAATCAGCAAAGTTCTTGTGAAGGAACATCTAGAGAGGCTGGATATCTACAAGCCAGTAGGACTGACTGAACTACACCCGAGAGTGCTGAATGAACTGGCTGCTGTCATCACATGAGCAATGGCAAAGCTATTCGAGGACTTATGGGATTCAGGAGAGGTCCCAGAAGGCGGGAACAGGGCCAATGTGGTGCCTTTCTTCAAGAAAGGAAGGAACGAGGACCCAAGGAACTACAGGCCAATCAGTCTCCCTGGAAAAATTCATCAAAGAATCTATCAGTGATAGCCAATCTCATCTCCTTCTATGACCAGGTAACTCGCCACCTGGATAAGGGAGATGAGGTTGATGTCATTTACTTGGATTTCAGAAAGGCTTTTGACTTGGTCTCCCATGATGTCCTCATGGTAAAATGGAGCAATTACAGCCTCAACAACTTTGCGGTCCGGTGCCTGGGAAACTGGCTCTGAGGTTAAACCCAGAGAGTGTTAACAGACAGAACTGAGTCCATGTGGTGGAAAGTGATCAGTGGTGTCCCTTAGGACTCAGTACTCAGATCAGTGCTTTTCAACATATTCATCAATCATCTGGACAGGGGTGTGAAAAGCATGCTAGCAAAGTTTGCAGATGACACCAAATTATGGGGGAGTGCAATCATGCTAGAGGACAGGCTGAGGATACAGGCTCACCAGGATAGGCTGGTAAGGTGGGTGGATCAAAACCTGATGATGTTCAACACTGAGAAATGTAAAGTGCTCCATCTGGGGAGAAATAATCTGCAACATACTTAGAGGCCTGGTGGTGCTACACTAGCTAGCCTCACAACTGAAAGAGACCTAGGGGTCATGTTTGACCACAGAATGAACATGAGCTACCAGTACAATGTTACAGCTGGCAAAAAAAAGAATACACTGGCGTGCATCAACGGATGCATCTTGAGCAAGACTAAGGATGTCATCCTCCCACTGTACTCAACATTAGTGAGGCTGCAGCTGGAGTACTGCGTCCAGTTCTGAGCACCACACTTCAAGAGGGATATGCAGAAGCTGGAAAGAGTCCAAAGGACAGCCACACAAATGATTATAGGTCTGGAGGAAAGGCCATATGAGAAGAGGCTGAATGACATGGGACTGTTCAGCCTGGAGAACAGAAGACTTAGGGGGACTTGGTGGCAGCCTTTAAGGATATAAGGGGTGAATGTCAGGGGCTAGAAGAGCATCTGTTCACCAAGGCTTCCCAGGGGAAGACTAGGAATAATAGATATAAACTGCTAGAAGATCACTTCAGATTGGATATAAGGAAAAATGTTTTTATGGTTTGAGTGGCCAGAGTCTGAAACAGACTCTCCCCAGAGGTGGTACAGTTACCTAGCCTGGAAATAGTCAAAAGACAACTGGATGCACACCTCACTAGGGTCATCTGATCCTAGCAGTCTTTCCTGCCTTAGACTGGTGGGGTAGACCTGATGATCTTGTGAGGTCCCTTCCAGCCCCCAACTTCTAAATCTATGAATCCGTGACAACTCACTTCAGCTGCTAGCAGTGCCCCTCCTCAAGGCAATCAACCCCTCTGGATCCACCCATGCCTGCCTTTATGCCATCCTGGTTGTGCTGTAGGTTCAGATTACCACAGACTCCATCATCTGCTGCAGTGAATAACCCAGGAAAGGGTCACTAGTCACTTTACCTCTTTGTCTCACCTTTGCAACTTCCTCCTTCCTTTGACAACTTGGCTGACCTTCAGCCCTGCCCCATGCTGACCCATCTCTGATTAGGTTTAATCCTCTAGGATTAGCTCATGGCTTTAATCCCTTAGGAATTATGCCATCCAGTACAGGTCCCTACGTAGCCACACATCTTTATTGGATATGCTGGGGAGTGAGCAGAAAAACATTACCAGAAGTAGATAATAGGATAATTGTTGAAGAAAGGATAGCTTGATTAATGGAAGATCAAGGGCTGTTAACACCCAGGGAATGAAGAGACTAGCAGAGATCAAATAGATAATAATAGGCCATGAAGCCAATTGACTCCCTAAGCACCACCTGAATAGACACATGGCTGTCTCTACCAGACAATATTTTAAACTTTGAGTACTGCAGGAATCAACAGGCTGCAAGACCAATCTTATCCCCACTGCCCCTGAATCTGTCCCTGGGTCCAACTAGTGATGACAACACAGTGCACATAATTGAGTATTGGGTCAAATCTCCTCCTTATGTAGTGGAAAAGTATTGGCATCTGGCCATAGTTGCTAGCTGAGAATTCTCCCAGAGCCATGAAGCTGGCTTCTGGTGCCGGTAGGTCTCCTCCCCTCAAAATGGGCAGCAGAGAAAAATAGCTGTGCTCTGCTAATTCCTAAATGATGTCTTATCCACTTGGAATAACAGTCATGAAGCATGTCCCACCCACTTGTTCAAGCTCTGGGTATGCCACTCCCTTAAATGCTGCGAAGTAGAGACCTTAGAGTGGTGCTGAGCATGGGTTTAGCATTTCTCTCAGGCCCCGTCTCTTGGATGTATTCACTGACCTGTACTTAGTGCAGGTAGATCATGCTTTGCATTTGCTTGTGGGTGCAGCACAGGGGTAATGTAGATGTGCTCTTGGGACCATATTCAGCTGCACTAGTCAGAGCAGTGCACAGGTTGCTTTAAGTCACAGTATGGTTGAGAGAGAGGTCAGTGCAGATTAGTCCACAGAATCAGGGACATATAACCAGTTCTCTTGCAGTGCCCTTCCAAGCTGACCTCTTTGATTAAGTTGATTTGTGGACAGGAGAGAATCTGGTTCAGTTTACTCGTAAGTCTAGCTAAGCTCTATGCACAGACCCAAAACACAACTATTTTGCTAAGGGATCTGAAAATCCCTCATCCCTGCCCTCATCCTCTCTGCCCTCCATGCCCACCAAGAAATTTAGTTAAAATTTCACCCCTTGTGTTTAGTGAAGATTCAGCGAATTCTCAATATTCCCCTATTGCCAGTACCAACTGAATAGAACAGACGGGTTTGGTTTGACAATCTGGGGCATAACTTGTGACAGTATGTCAAAGTCCTGGGTTTTTCTTTCTACCAATTTCTGCATTTTCCTTGTGAATCAAAAGTTGCAAAAGCAGACTGATTCTGAGTGCCTCAGTTCAGTTGACACCAACTTCAGACAACCTGGGTCTGATTATCAGAGGGACAAATTTCATACAATTTCAACCAATGACAGTGGGGGATGTGGATATTCAACTCCTCTGAAAATGTTCTCTAAGCTGTCTGACATTGGGAACACAAAATTAATTAACACTGTTGAGAATGCTGGCTTCAGCTACTCTGCACCTCAGTTTTCCTACCTGTAAAATGGCAACAATATTGTTTCCTTGGGTTTGGATACCTGTGTGTATAAAAAACCAAGTGAATGTTCAGAATGCTCTCCTAAGTTCCTTTCACCGCATTTGTAAATGAAAAGCACACATCTTGCCTGAAAGAAGCAGATTCTCTGTCTTAAGGTATGGTCTTATAAATACTTTATGATAGGATTAAGGGGGCCAGGGTTTAACTATGTATCAGCTACTTTGAGGTAACTGTGTGCATGCTATGCAGAAGCTAAACCATGGTAAGTTATGCCTCTTTCACTGAAGGCCCAACCGTTGTTATCTCCCACTTACTATTGGGTAAGAACATGCCAGTGGACAGTTACACTGGAACAGCTGATACGTGATAAAGCCTTTTCCCCTTTTACTCAGTTCCTATGTCCATACCCTTACGTATTTGTCTGGCTCCTACTAACAAATTGTCTGAACACCTTACAGTCTTTAATATAGTTGTTTTCACAACCTTTTTGCAAATAAGGGCAGAGTGATTATCTCCATTTTACAGATAGGGAACTGAGTTACAAAGGGCCAGATTCTTGAAGGGGCTTAGGTGCCTAAAGAAGCAGATAAATGGCTAGTGGGATTTTCATAAACTCAAGTCACTGGATTGCCCATTAAGTATTTATATCCTTCTTTTGGTACCTGAATCTCTTTAAAAAGCTGTCTCAGAGACTAGAAATGGTTGACTCAAAAGTCACATAAGGCACCTATAGCAAAACAAGGACTAGAATGTGGGTAACCCAGGGGAGGTGTAGACAAAACAGGGGTCCTAAATTGAAGCGGTGGGTTTTTAAAAACACCATTTCAATTTAGGGCCTTTTACACCCCCGTGTCGTGCACACACCTGAACTTACCTGCCCCTCCGGCAGCAGGGATGGGAGGACAAGCTGCCGGCAGGTAGAGCAGTCCCTGGGCTGTGGGGGTGTTGGTGCTTCCTTCCATGGCAGTGGCGGCACCCAGCTTGGGTGGTCCTGGGGGGCACCATAGCTGAGGAGGGAAGCACTAGGCCCTTGCGCAGCTCAGGCAGGCAGGCAGGCTCCAGGGAATAAAAAAAATAAAAGATCAGTTTCACTCCTTTTTTCTTGAGCAGAGCCTGCTTTCCCAGGCTGCTGCCAGGCTGCCTGCAAAGGCTTCCTGCAGAGCCCCTGAGTTGCACAGAGCCTGGTGCTTTGCTCTGCAGCTGTAGGGGTAGCAAACTAAAACTCATCCTCAGAGTTTTAGTTTGCTGCGCCTCAAGTCATTTAAGGTGCATTACACTGCCAAATTTGCTACAGTGGCTGGAATTACTGTGCAATATGCCGTCGACACATGCAAACATCAACACCACTAAAGCGGTGCTTTAAAGTATCGTGCACACATGCCCCTCAATCTGTCTACACATGGCCCTAAATTCTAGTTCCTAGCCAATGAGTACTGGGAATACTGTTGGCATTTCATCTGATCTCCTCTAATATAGTCAATTGTCTATCTCAAGAGCCAGTGAATGAACCATCCCCACCACCACCATTTATCCTTGATTACTCTGCCTGCTCTGGCCATGCATTGGGCATCCTCCCTGGACAAGTTTTGTCCTCCGTGTTTGAGAGAGGGGGTTCTTTCTGCTCCCTAATGTCAGGGAACTTAAACCAGAGGCAAAACTCCATAGTTACTTCACCTGTGATTAAAGGAATAAAACTCCTGGCTCAAATAAATCAGATTCTTAATGACTTGGGCCTTAGGCAGCATCATCTGGGGTAGCCATGAAGCCTGGTCTCTCACATTTGTAGAGAGATGACAGGAGCCTTCATTTCTGAATGTCAGTTTAAAACAACTTATCCTAATCGGATTACTGGCTAATTCAGTGCCAGTCTGCATTACGAGTCCTGGCTTAATGGGGGCTAAAGAGGCAGTATTTACCCTTCAAGTGTGGGGTGATTATCCTCTTGAGGGGGCGGTTCAAGGAATCCGCCTGCTTTTCTGCAGGGTGGAATAATACCAGTTCAAAGAACTTGAGCAAAAAGGCAGGAGACTCCAGGGCTGAGCCGCCACATGCCTCATCCCACCGGGCTCTTTGTTCATTTGGGGCTTTGTCTGAGCTGTCAGCTCTGCTTCTGCTGCAGAAAGAAAACTAAGAAGGGCTTCTTTCTTCCGCCAGTGACTTAGAATAGGGTGTGTTGTGGGGGGAGATGGGGAATACAGTTAACATTGAGTGAACTACTTGTTCTGTTTTGATGTTCCCCTTCGGAGACATTATATATGAAGTAAGTTTGCTGCCCTTCATTTAACCTCCTGGTTGAGACCTACCCTCATTCTTTAAGTGCCCCCTGGGATTTAGTGTGTTTTCACATTTTATTTGTTTATAGGGGAGGAGGGGAGGGGAAAAGCTAGATGGCACAGTGGATTAATTCATTTGCCCTTCATCTCCAGAGAGAGAGGTTCCCGGTCTGTTTTAGGCCACGAGTCAATATGACTCTTGTTGGTTTCAGTTCTTGTTTGTCCACATCATAAAACCATCAGGCTTCAGGTAGTCTCGGTTCAGCGGAGGCCCATCATTGAATCGTGGGGGTGTTACTGGTCAGGACTGAGGGAGGTACAGCGGCAGAGCACTGCATCTGTGGGAAGCTTATGTAATATCGGCCCCCATGACACCTAGCTTAAGCAAATGCTTCTTGGTTCCTTATTTTAGTCAACAGGTTGATGATACCACAGGAAAAATTAATACTGTCCATAGGGTACTCCAGCAGCAAGGGCATGGAAAGACCTGGGCTCTACTCCCAGCTTTGTCAGCGACTCAAGGAAAGTCTCACTCTATGTTCGGCTTGTCTGTTTAGCTATTCAGAGCAAGGATAGTCTCTCATTAGGACAAGAAGTGTGTTTTTCAAATAGTGTAACTAATATTCTTGGAAAAAAAAACAATGTGTAGATGAGGCAAGATCTAGTTTGAACGCCCGTTAGCTGGTCAAAGTTGAACCCTCAGTAGAGTTCACCTCAACCAGCTCACACCTGTTAAAACTTCCACTTGCCCCATCTATACTGGGAAGAAGCAAGGACACTGTAAGTTTAGTTACTACTTTATGAACCTTAATCACTGCTCATTGATGGTGATGTAAATTGGGAGTCACTCTGAAAGTCAGTGTGGTTACATTGATGTAAAACCAACATAAATAAAATCCAGTCCCATATCTTGACGTATGCAGTATTCCCTTCTAAGAGACCTTTGTCTATGATCAGGGGTGTACTTGGTATCATTTTGGAACCAAGAGTTCTAGTTTTTTGTAGGTCTTAATTTATGATTGCACTTTTACAATTTCTTCACTCTCTCCTTCAATTAAAACAAAACACGTATCTTGGTTTTTATTTGATTAACTTTCCTTAACATCTCAGTTGCTATTGTACTAATTTAAACGATGAATCAGACAGAGGAAAGAGAAAAAATCATGCTGAGAAACTCAACACAGTTAAACTGATGACCTTTAGATGTCAGTATAATCAAAGAATAATACAAGACTCTATGCTGACTTGCAGGGATGGAATACAGTCCAGTCTATTTTCTTGCTTTAGTTAATATATCTGGTGAAGTTTGTCCTCATGGTTTCTCCTCTCCGTTACCTACATACCACACTGTATCTGCATATCAAAGTGACATAGAACTTCCCTGAACATTTCTTTGTGGTAGATTGACATCAGGCATCTCAGTTATGCTCCTGCCCATAGCAGATCAATAGCTCACGTCAGTTCTCACTCAAGGTGTGTGGGAGCGGGGATGGGGCAGCAGGAAAGAGACATTCTGAGATCTCTGGTCAGGCATTTTATTTTGCACCATCTACTTCAGAAAGAAAATGGATCCATGCAAAGGAGTTCTCATAATCAATACTTGCAAAGAAAATGATAAAACAACTTGCTCTAATTGTAAATGCTCTCCTCCATCATCACTGTTATTATATCAACATGTGGAAGCTAAAAAGTGAAAGTAGAAACTGGTACCTTGCCAAATTTTTCTCTCCTAGTGCACTGGCTTGTTACTGCAGGCTTTCTCACAGGTTGTGCACACTAATTTGTTATTGTAGATCGCTTGTGAGTGCTGGATTGCTTACACACGCATGCATGTTTGATCATACTTGCTGGTTTATGTGCACTGGTTCATTATAACTTTGCTCTTGCTTCTGAATTGTGCATGCTAGTTTCTTACTGTAGCTTTGTTGCTGAGTATGGGGTGGTACAAAACATATTGTTACTTTTGCATTATTTTCTGGACAGGGAACCTGTAAGATTTTTTTTTTTCTTTTGTATTTTACATAAAGAAAGAATGCTCATAAGAGTGCTCATAAATGCTTATTTTGCAAACACACCGATAGACTAGGACTGTAGGACATGAAGGGATCAGCTGTGTCATTGAGTCTAGTCCCCTGCATTTTCAGGTAACCATGTAATAGTCCAAGAGAGTGCACAAGGGCATCAACTTAGGCCTTTGCTGCACGCCACAAGCAAGAAGATGCCCGTGTACACTTTATAACCAGTATGGCACTGCAAGGTATTGGAATGACATTATTCAAAGGGCTTGTCAAGGCCCTGTCAAGTCAAAATTGGCCACCAAATTATGATTTATAAAAAAAAAAATAGCTTCTCCACAGTTGAAGATCAACAGACTATTTCCATTAAAAAATGCCAGCGGCAACAACTCTTACTCCCTTGCTTGGCAATTCCTTTGCTTGGCTTCCTCTTCATATTTTGTAGGTTGTCCTAGTGCATGAACACCAGAAAGTCAAATTGACTTGAACTAAAAACTGAATTGACATAAAAACTGTAGAATGTCAACTAGGGAAAGCTGAATAGAGCTGGAAGAGTCAGATCTGGACTGGGCTTTAGGTTTCAAAAAGGTGCTTCCAAGCTTAGAGTTGGGATCAGATTCAAAGTCCTGGTGTGAGTCTAAACTGAAGGATAAACAGCTGATAGATACAAAATTGAGTAACGTTTATGGCAGTTCTGTGCTTTTCTTAGTCTGCCAGTATCCACTGAAAAGCAGAACCCACTTCTTTCCACTTTGGCCACAATGTTTGTGAACAAGGCCAACACTCAGCACATTGACTCCTTCAAGGCTTTCCCTACATTTTGTTCCAAATGTCCTATTTTTAAGAACATAAACCACTGACTCTTTGACCCCACCAGTGACGTCACTGCCTAGCAGCAGGAAGTGGCTTTATCAGAATAGATTGGCAATTGTCAAGGGTTGGGTTTACATGGAAAGAGTCTGTGGGACATCATACTTCCTGCTCCAGCCATGTGTGTACTGTCAGGGAACACAGAAGTTGCCTTGGTTGCTATTTTAGTTGCAAGATAATAAGGATCTTTCCTGAGGAAATGGTGGGAGGTACTCTTTGGTGATAGGATATAACTGTTTCACTGCTGATGTCCAGAGCAGATCAATACCACATCCTATTTGCAGCTGCATCTAGTGGCCATGTCATTGGTTGTCCCCAACTTCTTGAGCCACTGAACGTTTCCTGCCTGCCAGATGGGCACTCATCGCCCGGGTTCCTGGTTTTCCCTGATAAAAAATATCACAAATTCTCTGATAAAACACCCAAAATCTGTGATTAAAATGAAATGTCCCCCACAGCCTCCACAGCCCTGTTGGTGTCCCTCACTCTCCTTCCCTCCACATCCCCCACAGCCCTGCTCCTGCCCCTCATCCTCCACCCACAGCTTCTGCTCTCCTAGCCCTGCTGGAGGAGGTCTCTAGCTGCCAGGGTGATGGGGACAGGGACCTGTTTCTGTAGCCCCCTGCTCCTGGCAGGAGGCAGTGACTGGTGCAGCGGAGCAAAGCCCATCTCTCCATCCACCCTCTGCTACTGCCTGCTTGTCTGCCTCCTATGGGCTCAAGTCGGGGGTGGGGTAGCTCCCCATCATGGCATGCCCCTCAGATCTGTGCATGGGGCAGGGGCTGCCCGGTGAAAGCTCGGGCCCCCACCCTACTGCCTCTGCACCTGCCAGGCTGTGGAGGCCCTGGGCAGGGCAGCAGCGTGGGAGCCCAAGCCTGCAGTGGGCAGCCCACCCTGTCTCTGCCCTGCACACAGATGTGGGGGGCATGGGCTCCTCCATCTTCCTGGAAGTGCACGCAGCCACATCAAGCCAGCTTTACCCCTCCTGCCCCCTGGATGAGCTGCCTGTGGCCCTGTCCCACTCCCTGCTGGTGCCTTGTGGCTGTGCATTGCAGCCCCAAGCTGCAGGCCTAGTTGGGCAGCAGCCCCTGCGCCTGCTCCTGTTCTTGCTCCTGGCTGGCCCAACTCTCTCACTATGGGGGCCCCAATTCCCCTTCACCCTCCATTTACCTGCAGGAGCTGCTCTCCAGGCTGTCTGGCGGCCATAGGCATGTACATGCACATCGCATTCTCTGCCTGGGGCCATTACTATGCCAGTCTAGCATCTTGTGTAGTCCCCAGCTTACAGAGGTTTTCAGTGAGAGTACAGTGCCACCAACTACCTCCCATTTTGTGCTGTGAACTCTAAATATCAGAAGGGTCTGGCCCTAAATCAGGGGGAAATGTGCTAGTTGTGTGAGCACCCTTTTTCAAGGTATAATGTGTGCTGACTTCTTGGCATAGAATTTTTTTCTGTCTTTCTGTCTTTCTTTATCCTACCCTTAAAAACCAGTAAGTATAAATGGCTGGTTCTGCCCTTTTCTTCTTTTTTAATATTTTAGACATGATTTTTCTACTGTGATAAGCTCTGTTTTCCTTACCATTTCAGAAAGTAGCCAATAGTCCTAGCAGACATGGATTAGTAAGCCTTGGGGAGGTGAAACACGTGGTCAAAGGTGCATAATGCACTGTGGATCCATTCACTACCTCTTATTTGTGGAGTGCAATTGCATGGGTCTGCAATTTATCACATGATTATCAATGGAGATGATCTCTCTCTGTCACTTTCCATATACATGTGTATGTAACCAAGCTTTTAGCAAAGCTGCTCCTTCCTGTAGCTCAGTAATTAGAGGTATGTTTGCAGTATGCTGATAAATAAGAACTCTGCATGTCCTTGGTTAGGTAAAGATTACAACACTCACTCCTGCTTAGGACTGCTATCCTTATTCTCTCAGGGTGTGTCTACATGTGCATTAGATCTGGGAGCAATTTACTTCTGAGTAAACTACTTGTAAGTAAATGCTCCCAGGCTGGCATTCACGTGTACAGGGAAGCAGGAGCAGATTTGCTGCTAAATGGCAGCAAACTGCCCCTGCTTGCTAGGGTCCTGCAATGGGCTCCTGCCACCACTAGAGGGAGCTCTAGGCTTCCCCTGGGTACTAGCTCACGGGATGGAAGGGAACACTGGGACATTGCCCCTGATGGGGGGGGAGGTCGGTGGAGGGGGGCTGCTTGCTGCTGGGGTGGGGACAACATCCTCCTGCCCTGGCTTTAGCTCCCTGACTGGGGGCAGGGGACTTGGAAAGAGCTTCAGGTGTGGGGCAGGTACTAGGGCTCCCGGCTTGGGGAGCTGGGGGCTCGCTGCTAGCTGCCCCACCAGCAGATCAATGTAGGGGGCTGGGACCTGTCCCTCCCCTGCAGCTCTTTTCAAGCCCCACACCTTGATTGGGGCATGGGGCTGGGACCTGCCTGTGATCGGGAGAATCCCCAGCCCCTGCTCTGTGATCATGGGGTGGGGGCTGGGGAGCCTGTTCTGTGCTCAGCTCCATGATTGCTGAGCTGGGTGGGGAATAGGCCGGGGAGCCTGTTCCCCACCCAGCTCTGTGATCATGGAGCTGGGCAGGAAACAGGCTTCTCAGCCCCTGCCAGCAGGGAGCTCTTCAACTGCGGGGCCAGCACTGAGAGATCCTTATTCCCCAGCACCAGCTCCACACTTGCGGTCCTGGCACTGGGAGATCCTTATAATCCAAACTGAGCCATATAGTCACAGGGTTTGGGCTGGGAGATAAGGATTTCCTGGTACTGGCTCTGTGGTTGTGGAGCTGGTGCTGGCACTGGTCCTCGTGGTTGTGGAGCTGGTGCTGGCAGCTATCGTGATCGTGAAGCAGGGGGGCTTGGAGCTCCCTGCTGCTGGGGCTGGTGGCATAATCCCCACCTGGGCTTTGGTGGCGGAGCCTGCCTCAGCAGCAGACGGCTCCCAGGGGCAGGGAGCAATCTCCCACCCCCTGCTGGCTGGCTGACTGGGAGCAGATTTGCTCCTGGTCAGGTGTCCACACTAATGCAACCGCTCAGTAACTAACTGCAAGAAAATTTGCTAGTTGCGTTTGTAGGTAGCAAATTTACTTAGGATTAGCAAATTTTCCTGCACAGTAAGTGTGTGCATGTGTAGATGTGCATGCATACTGTGCAGTAAACTACACTACTGTGCAGTAAAGCATCTCATGTAGATGCACCCTTGGAGTAGTAACTTATGATACATGTAGTAGGCAGGCTTGAAGAGATCAGAGGCTGGATTCTTTTATGGATTCCTTGGTTCAGTTGTTGACTCTGTGGACTTAGGCAGAAGTAATAACTGTATTGATATCAAAGGATACTGATATCAGTTGTTACAATTCAACCCCTAGCTCTGCATGATTTTGTAGCGATGGAAAGGTAGCAGAATGACTGCAACTTTAACCCTTTTTATGACTGGCATAATGAGTGGTGGGCAGATTTAGAGGGGTACCTGAATCCTGGGAGCCCATGTTGTGAGGCTGAGGGAGGCTGTCCATCCTCCTGTTGCAGGAGGAGGTGGAGTGTGGTGAGTTCATGCCATGGCAGGTAAGACTCTGCCCCTCTCCCTCTCCCATTCTCCAGCACTCAGCCAAGAAAATGGGATGGGTCTCTTACTAGATGAAGTAGGCAGGTACCGCTACATGCCTGGGCAGAAAACACAAGGCTAGAGAGGGGCATATGGAAAAAAACAGGCTGTTGGGTTGGTGTGGAGTTTGAAAGCCACAAAGTAGTCTTTTCTTCCAACTAAACTGGGGTTGCTGAGGGAGGTGGGACAAAAGGCCTCTGGCAGTGACACCCCCACCTCCTCTTCCCTCTGCCCAGGTGCTGAAATTGCCCTTTGACACTGAAAGGAGAACACAGGCCTAGCTGGCTATTTAACTCACTTGTATCACTACAGGATCATGCAGAGGTAACAGTTACAGGGAGAATAGGGAAAAGAATATTCCCTGTATTTCTTTTGTTGATTTAGATGCTCTCTTATTGCTCAACTGTACAAAGCCCCGATCCTTGAAGGATCGCTCTAACAATGCAAAATAAATAACGATGGGAGCAAAAATTAGCTGTTCAAGGTTGAGGCAGATTGTCAAGGGATGCAGTGAGGGAATGCATATTCCTTGCCTTTGCTTGTTCTGTGGACGGAAGACTTCAGCCTCTAGGCCTAGGTACCTTTTATACACGTGGAGTTCAATATAGTTTTTTTTGTGTGTGATATCAAATATTACACTAATTCAGAATGATTCATTTTTTTCCAGATACTTCGTCATATCAATATATCATTTGCATTGGATCCACAGCTGCAGGAGGTCAGGAGCTAGCTTTTTGTCTGTAGAAACAGTACCAACCGCAAAGTGGATTCATCCTCTGACTGGATGCTGCTCCTGTACAAATGATCATGAAACAATGAAAACATTACTGATAATATGTTATGAAAACATTACTGATAATATGCATTACTGATATGAAATGTTATGGAGTGGCTATGGGTGAGGGCATGTGGTAGCACACACAGGCCGGTCACACCAAGAAAGCTAAGGACTGAAGAGAGAGCACCTAGGGGAACCCCAGGACATCACTAAAATGATTCTTCCTCTGTCTCAGAGAGGAAGGCTTGTTAGTGGTTAGGTCATTCACCAAGGCCCCAGAAAACCTGGGTTCACGTTCTCCCTCTACTCAGCCACTGTGCCAGCTGCCTGTGCTTCAGCCCTCCATCCCCTGGCAAAGGAAAACATACTCCCCTACCTGACAAGGGTGTTGAAAGGGTCAATACGATGAAGACGGAGAGGTTCCAGATGTGGCAGTGAGGGCCATACGAAGTAACTAATAGCGCTGGATCAATGGGCCCTTGAACATTCTTTTCTTCTGAGAGTACTGAAACGCCGAGTGATTTGCTCCCCCTTGATGAGCAGATTGAGTGTGTTGCCTTTGGGCAGTAAGGATGTTCTAATTTATAAGAATAACATCTCTTGCCTGAATCCCTGGGAATATATTCTTGAGATGTGCAGTTCACCAACCCCAGTGCTATAAAGCAGAAGGGGGGGGGACCAAGAATGCAGTTGGAATAAAAACACCTTTCTCTTCGCACAGAACCATCAACAAGACCTGTAAAACAAACACAAAGATGATTAACTTTCAGGTCCAGTTTGGCTCCTCTACAATTCTGGTTTCTATCCGGGGCCAATACCCCATCCAAACCCATACATATCATCAGACTGTATCATTGTGCCCTTGCTATTTTTGATTCGTCCAGAAGCAGGAAATTCCACAAATCTCCTAAGAAAGCCTTTTCCCATGAGATTTCTCAGCACTTTTTGGCATTCTCAAGAGGTTTGGATCAACTTTCATTTAAAAACAATTATATTTCTAGCCTCTGCTCCAGCAAAGAGTCTTCATAATGCAGATCAGTGCACAGCTGTCTTCCTGATCTATCCCTGCCAGAAATCTTCACTGGCAAGTCTGAAATGAGGAGGGACAGAACAATTTTGCAGCTAGGACACTGGTTTGGGAGTCCGAGAACGTGTGGGTCTAATCCTGATGCTACCAGCAAATTGTGTGACACTGTGCTTCTGTTTCCTTTGTCTGTTTAGGAAGCAACCTGTCCCGTAATACTTCTCTACATAGTGTCATGGGGCCTGATCTCAGATGGGACCTCTAGGTGCTACTGTATTATCTATGAGTTATTTTGAAATAATGGAATTGTGTGCTGATCCCAAAACAAACCCATTCATTTTATTTTCTTTGCTTCTCTCTCTTTATATACTTTTAAAATTAAATGTGGGTCAAGTGGACTTTGTAATATCCTTTCTGAACTAAAAAGCAAAATATTTAATTTGCAAATGGTAAAGCAAAATGGCTCAATTTTCTGATGTTTTTCTGAAACTTTGCAGAGTGTTGCATGAACTCATCGATAGTTTTACTTGACCAGAAACTGATTTTTTCAGTGAATACATTAGTTTCCTCTTTTTTTTTGCCCAGCTATACTCAGAAGTACCTTTACAATAACAAACTGGTATGCATGTATAGCTTGGCATTGATGAATAAACCTGCAATGACAATCCTGTACGTTTGTGTGCATGCAATATTAAGCAAAATGGCACAATGAGATGACATTTTAAGGTAGTGTTAGAGTGATGTTGTAGCCATGATGGTCCAGGAATTATATGAGGGGCAAGGATTTTTCTTGGGGTGATAAGTTTAATTGGACCAAGTGCATAGTTAGGTTCAAGTTAGACAAGCTTTGAAATGCAAGACATTCTTCTTCAGGTCTGAGGAGAAAAGCCAGCACAGCAATAGTAAAACACAGTAGGAAGAGAGGCGGGGGGACAGATCCCCAGGGGTAAGACAAAGAATTAGCAAAAGAAAAATGGATTACTAGGAAATCAAGACCTATCAAAAGGGGGGAGGGTCATTATCACCTTTTATGTTTGACAAGTAATAAGGAATTAGGTAGGCTATGATGTGCCATAAAGCCAATGTTTGTGTTAAGTCCTTGATTCCTAGTGTTTAGCCAGCTTATTAATTTTTGTTCCCAAGTTTGCCTTTTAAAGGTGTTAAGCAGATTTCCCTTGAGCATGAAGACAGTGAGGTCAGCGAGGGAGTGGTTGTTCCATGAGAAGTGTGCTCCTAGGGGTGTATGTATGTGTCTGTCCTTTATATTTTTTCTGCAAGAGTCATTTGGGTGCATAGTTGCTGTTTTGTTTCATGCACAGTGTTGCCGTGAGTGCATTTGGTACACTGGATACGTGATACTTTAAATAATTCCAAACTCCACCTGGAGACTACTTTTAATAAATAAATAGATTTGCCATTCCTTTTCAAATCTATCTTTAAGTGTTAACAATTATTATGAGTTAAAATTTGTCATGGCATCACCATTTGTCTACTTTTGGGCCCACCAGGGTTGACAGCATCCTTTAAAATTTAACCCCTGCATCCCTACAATAGCTTTTATCTCTGAGGCCTCCATGGAGAGGTTGTTTATACACATCAGCAATTAGTAACAAAAGCATTGGAGAGCTTTCTGACTCAAGCAGTAATTTCCCACAGTTCCAATAGTGCCTGTACTGTATTTTTTTGATTTACAGTTACCTCCCTTCCCAATCAAAGGGTTGTTCTCACTCCGAACATTACTGTGTGACATGATCCTTGCCCTCTGAAAATCATTTCCCTCTTTAAAAAAAGCAGATTGAATTAAGCCACATGTGTATCAAAGCCAAAGCAGGAGTTTTAAGATCATTCACAGAATGCCAAATACAAGATACTGTATGCAGAGCTGTTTCCATATGGGACATACTCTGCATGGCTTCTAGATCTTTCTCTCTCCCAAACTATTTAACTATGTACTTACTTACATTAGGGTTTTTGCTTTCTCATAATCATAGTATCTAGTGCTGGTATTTTCCAAAGAGTTCAACGGAGTTAGGCACCTGAATTCAATAGGATCTGGGATCCTAACTCTCTTCAGGTTTTTTTTCAAAGTCCTAGCTCCCAAGTCCTCCAGTTTCCCTTTTTGGCATATATAGAAGGCCTGAAATATATGGTAACACACAGATAGGACACTTTAATAAGCACTGTTTTAAGACCACACTAAGATTAAGTCATAAACTGCTAGATGCATCAAAATCTATCAGCTGGACCAGCCATCTTTACTGCCAAGGGCAAGGTACCAAGTGTTCATAGAAGGGGACTGAAGCAGGAGTGAGTTAGGACCTCCCGGTACATGGTCATGTGCATGACTATACCTGATAATGTGTACCCTGCACGTATGGTCATGACAGTATAGATGCATGTATGTGGGAGCATGGTGTTGTAGGCACATGCATGTTGCTGCATGTGCTGTGATATGCATGCCATGTGGCATAGGAGAGGCAGAGCTGAATGACATTTTTCAGTTGAAACTTTTTTTTTGGCTCCCAAAATGTAGATTTGAGTTGACCAAAACATTGTATTGACCTGATGTTGATTTTTACTTACTGTTTTGATTAAAAAAAAAAATCTCCAAAACAAAAAGCATTTTCCCAAAAATGTAATATTTTGTTTTGACATTATTAAAATGAAACATTTTGATGTTTTTATTCAAAAGAAAATTTAGACATGGCTGGGACTTGCATCAATAAACACACTGGTTTCAATTCATTATGACTTTGCTTGAGTTACATCTGATTTACATGCATCTGATTGATATCAGAATGGGCCCACAGTAGTGTAAATCCAGAGTAAAAGAGAAGAAAATCAAGACCTGAATCCCCATGACCTATTTCCTGATAAATTAGATCCTCAACTGGTTTATATTGGCATTATTTCAGTGTAATCAATGAAAATACAATGATTTACACCAGTCAGTGATCTGGCCTAGTATTATGTATTGTGTTAATAAAAACTGGAAGAGTTATGGGTGAGTTGATCAATGTAATGGGGAGAGTGTTTTTTTTTCTGGTGTGTGAAAGAGGAAGTGTCTTTGTTTTGACATAGACTAATTATATCCAGTTACTTTTCCCGTTAACAAGGGATGCATATTTCAGTGACATGGATGAAGACCTGTCTATAAGACCTTAAATGCTTTCCTAAATGTAGCTAGAAGTTGTTTTGAATACTGCTGTAACAACAGGCCTATTCAATTGGCCATGCTTTGGGGATCACTTGGCTTTGCGGTTGTTAAAAATGAGTTTCACCTCTAGTGGTGCCACTAGTCTATGTAAAGAAAATAAGGTATTTTACTGGATTCCTCTGGGAATTATTATTAAGTGGGGAAAACTATATTCCTAGATGATGTAAAGCTGTTGAAGCTCTCAGTGGAATCTGTGAATTATTGGCACAGTGATGACTAGCCTCTTATGAAATACTGAAATGTATGAGACATGATCTGAATCCATCATGTATTACAGGGATTTGGCATAATGCTGCTTATCTTAAGGGCATTATGCAAATTTGGTGCTTATTTAAATCTTGACACTCTCATCTAGAGCAGGTGCATTAGAAACTCGCTTTCCTCTGAGAAGGTTAATTTATCAAATATCGACTGCTGGTTTAATCTCAAATGACTCATAATTCCTGTGAGTTACAGTCCAGCTTTTGCCCTCATTTCTCTCTATCTCCTGCAGTGGGACCCTAAAGGTGACATTTTTTAGCCAAGTTTCCAATCTTTAAGTGCTTACAGATTGGTGGGGGAAGCAGTTTTTTCCAGCCTGAAAGCTGCTAAAGGTGAACCTTTTCCACAGATGTAAAAAGCAGTTGGAGATTTCCATAGGTCACACGCACAGCACAGGTGCTTTGGCCGCATCAGAGCAAGGCCCAATCTGTAGGACAGCTGCCTAGAAATCAGGTTCATGAAGACAAATATGCTTTTCTTTCTCTCTCTCTCTCTAAAATACCCATTCTTTCTTTAGTGAGGTTTTCAACAAAGAGAGAGAGAGAATTAGTGTGCCCAGTTGTGATGCAACCCAAACCTGTCTCAGAAACCAGTGTGGATGTGGTTCAAATGACAAAGAGGTCCTTTCACAGTGGGGATCAGCAGAGAACTTTCTAGGTGAGTAAGATGGACTGAGTTGTTAATGGATCACAAAAATGGTCCAACTGAAAGGCAGACACACTATATATTTGCTGAAACACCTAAATCCATCTCTGACAAACATTCCATATATATGATATAGATTTCACCAGACCCTGTGAAAAATCTTAATAAAGGGCTTCAGATATCCTGCAATGTCACCGTTCTCCTCTTTAATCTGGATATTAGTGTACCCTACCCTGCTGATTTGGTTATTGAGACACGGAGCAGGGGAAGTTGTTCCCCTAAACTGAGCCCCAGCTAGAACTTTTGTCTGACCTGCAAGTCAACATATTCTTTACATGGGCAAAAATACTTTTACAGCTCTGTTAAAAATTACAATTGGAGTTTCAAAATCCATCACTTCCTGGTTGTGTCTGGAAATAGACATTTCACAATAATGTCAGGCGGGCTTTCCTTGTAGTATGTCTAGCATGATTTCATAGGAACATAGGACCATCAGGGCCATCAAATCCAACCCTCTGCTATTGCAGGAACACTCACAGACATATTAGATAGCTTCCCAGAAGGGTTTGTTTTTTTTTTTTTTAGCACTGTTTTCAAACAAATGTTATAGACCTGGTACCTGGATCAAGAAGAAGCTCATAAAGTTTTGAGAGTGTATTTAATCTGAACCTTTAAACCTGTGCAGGCTTGCCCCTTGTTAATGATATTCATTCTGCTTCAGAGGCTGGTGATACTTATCACTCTGAAGTATTAATGTTACCTACTTTGCTTCTAGCTTTCTCTCCAGCTCCTGTGCTGTGATGCATGGAACCTTTCATCTTGTGACATCCCACAGCAATCTCAAGAAAACTTTGTGATATTCTTCAACACACAGGTCACCTGTGGAACACAGCTCTTCTATCTGATGTACTTAAGTATTGACAAAGCAGTTAAACCAATCCATGACTAGATTCCTAGCTGCAGTAGAAAACACCCTTAAGATCACTTGTTATCACTTCCATAACTCAGGACACACATATTTCCATATTTGGTCTCAGTGTATTATAGCTAGCTAAGTGGAAACAGTTTAGTTTTATTTTAGAAATTGGTTCAGTGAAAAACGGTATTGTTTTCAGAAGGCCTGAACATATGCACAAAGTTTATCCATAGTTTATGGTAGTGTCATCCAAACCGTATTTCCTTAGGCTACTTAGAAGAATGTTGTGGAAGCCAATGATGAAAACCTTGTAAAAGGTGAGGTATATCTCACCCCCATCTTCCCCCCACCATCCACAAAAGCATACCCCTTTGCCATAGAAGGAAATGAGGGTGGTAGGTATGAGTTACCTTTGACAACCCATGTTGGCTGCTACTTATGATCTTGATTTATTACCTTGTTATCCTCTAGGTGGTAGGAAATAGATTTAGTGATAAACTCCACAGTATCTTTCCAAGTCCTGAAGCTGGACTGACATGTCTATAATTCCTTGAGTTATTCCCTTATTTAAAGATGGGCACTATATGTGCTATTGTAATTCCTACTGATTAGATTAAGCATATGCAAGCACATGCTTCTTTTTTCTGTGTAGACATTACCAGTGACAGCCAATAAGCAGCCAAAGGTCTAGATAAGGTGGCAAAAATCTTTCTGGAAGTGAGATGAGTTAGCTTAAGTTAAACATATAAGTTACAAAAATGTTACACATGACCACTATATTGCATTATAAATATTATTTTCCCTCACCTCATATATTTCATTTTTTAAGTATTGATTCTGCAAAGCCCTTAACAACCCCAGTTAATTTTAAGTACATGAACCATCCTATTCCTGTTCTACAAAGTGCTTATCAATAAGCTTAATTTCTTGTTTATAAGTATTCTGCTATTGGCTTTAAGTTTTTTGTATATGAGTAGCCTGCTACTAAGCTATTTACATTGAAGCATATATTTGTTTTGGAGAATCAGCACCCTACAACATATATTTGATATTTTACAATACTTTTGAAACAAACCAAAGGATCCTTTATAGAAGCACTAATTCCACAACAAGCAAGTTCCAACTAAAGGATAAATAGTGAAAAATATAATAACAGAAAAAAATAACTGCTCCAAGTAAAACCTGTTGTATGCCAAACTACCATTGAGCTATCAGACCTGGCCCCCAGTATACCCATGGGAATAGGTGTTTCTTGCATCTTGCCCAGAAAGCTAAAAACCCCCTAAGAACTTCTGGATTAAGTTGACAGCACATTCCAAAGGAGGCATCTTTACAGAGAAAACCTTATCCTGAGCTTCATCCTTATGAAGCCAGTTTCATCACATAAACTGTCCAAAATAGAAGGTATGTAAGAAAAGACAACACGGTTAGGCTTAGAGTTATGGGGCTCTTGTACACATGACAGGGTTTGATCCTCATTAAATTAAATAGGTTTATAAAATTTAAAATAGCTTATTTTAGAATGATTCATCGTTGTTTGCACGTAATAGTCTTTACCACAAATTAAGCCCTGTAAATCCCAGCAGGGGGAGCCGCATATCCCACATCCACCCTGCTGCTGTCTTTGGTACTGAATTACAGCACGGGGCACATGTAAACCAGTAATCCCTTTCCTCCTCACTCTTGAACCGCCCCCCTTGCCAAACCAGGGATCTCCACACTAACCCACAGTCACAAGCCCGCCCAACCCACCCTACTGTATTATTTGCCCTACTGGCTACAGCATCACACTGCCAGCTCATATTCATACTGTGGTCTATTATTACTCCCAGGTCCCTTTCATTCGTGGTGCTAATCAGTTTAGTGCCACCAAGCCCGTAGGTGTGTTGAGGGTTGCTTGTCCTGAAGTGGAGCACTTTACATTCTTGATGTTGAACTTCATCAGGTTTTGATCCAGCCAATACAGCAAATCTTTATTTGAAATCTTTATTATGCATTTTTTGAAAAGGCCATGAAAAAAAATCATAGTAAATAAATTAAATAGGTAAATAAATAAAAGAATCCTATATAAAGGAGTAAAATTTAAATAAATATAAAAGTAATTAAATAATATAAGGTAAGTATAACTAAGAAATATGAGTAAAAATGTAAACATTCTAAAAAACATAAAACACATTGTAAGGAAGTATAAAACATCATTAAAACATTATTAAAAGATTATAAAAGCATCATAACATCATTATAAATATTACAAAGCATTAGAAAATATTATAAAATATGAAAACCATTTAAGAGTCTTTATAAAAAATTATAAAATCATTATAAACCACCAGGATCTGGGGGAACGTTTGTTTACCAGAGCGCCCCAAGGGATGACTAGGTCGAACAGTCATAAACTCCTGCAAGACTGTTTCAGGCTGGACATAAGGAAGAATTTCTTTACTGTCTGAACCCCCAAGGTCTGGAACAGTCTGCCATCGGAGGTGGTTCAAGCACCTATATTGAACACCTTCAAGAGTAAATTGGATGCCTTTCTTGCTGGCATCCTATGACCCCAGCTGCCCTTTGGGCAGGGGGCTGGACTCGATGATCTCCCGAGGTCCCTTCCAGCTCTGATGTCTATGAAATCTATGAAATCTATGAACCGTGGACCCCAGCTGTCATCACTGGAAAATGAAGAGTTGTTTGAAACAGCACGGAAGGTTGTTTAACCTCCAGTACTGGAAAAACCAGTAAATTCCCAAGCTGCAACAGAATGGCACATAGGACTGGGGTACTACAGGTTGGGAGTGATGGGCACTGCCAGGGCCAGGGGTGCCTACATCACAAGTTAGGTTCAGCAGGAATAGGGTGAGACTGTGCAGCAGTGCAAGGGACCATGGCAGCCAAAGGCTGGCTGCAGTCAGTGCTAGGAGTGGTGCTAGGAGCGGTTGGGCTGCACTCAGTGCTAGGAGCTGGTGGGTGCCAGTTACTATAATGGCATATCACCTGCTTCCATGAGTCTGAGTATGTGTGTGGGGGGTGAGGGGGAGTGACCTTGTGCAGTCACAAATGGTGTGGCAGCCAGCACACAGAAAAAGTCAGCTACGGGTTGCCTGCACTCATTGCTATGACAAGCTATGCACCATTTGCTTTGTCTGACTGAAAGGCAAATGAAAGCAGTCCATGGCATTCCCCTGTAGACACACAAACAGTTAATACCTGGGCTGAACTTTGGGCAGATAATGTGGTAACTGTGCTGTTCTCATTAAGGGCTGCCAGGTGCCATGGTTCTGACTGTGGGGTGATTTCGTGCAATTGCAAATGGTGCAGCAACCAGCACAAAAAAAATAAAAAGCAGCAACTATGGGCTGTGTTTAGTCAAGGGTAGGGGCAGATAATGGGTTGATGGCACAATTGCCACCCTGGCCAGGACATGGCCAGCGTGTGAGTGGTGGGGGCATGGGTGTCCGTACAGGAGAATGAATGTTCATTCACATTGGGCTGGGTAGACTGCAGCATCTGGCATGAAACACCTGGTGTCCAAAGAAACACATTGCACCCAGTTATTCAAACAGGGCAGCTAATCTCATCCATTAGTAAGTGCAATTCAAAGCAATATCTGCTGAACAAAGGGGTGAACTACAAAAAAGCTGCATCTCCAGCTGGAGGACAAAGGGGCTCATTACAAGTCTTTGAGTGCATTTCTGTTTGCATGCAACAAATCCGTGGACATGATGTTTTCATTCATGGTGACCCAACCTAGACTACATCCGGAGGAGTTTTACTTTAATTTGCCAGAAAGACTTTAAAGCATCAGGAAAACCCCTACATGCAAACAGTAACGCTGCTGGAATGCAAGAAAGGGCAAAAACGTGATGTGTACAAGAGCCCATGAACAAGACTCTTAATTGTCCTGGTCAAACTACTAACCGACAGTTAGTTGCCTACTAACCTATAACAAATCATACTTTAATTATATCAATAGACCCACCCCAATAGCCTGTCCATTAATCATTTAGTCAGTCTACTAACTTTATCAACATTTCTTTATTATAAGAAAACAAACCTTTGCAAAAATCCTGAACATGGTAACAGTTTATGTGCTGGAGATGGTTTCAGTTTATAGGTTTGGGGGTATTTTTTCCCTAAATCTAAAACAGAACTTTTTGCATAAAGCCCTTAAGACCAATGGCAGTCCCAGCTGTTATCAGTGACTGAACTACCATGGCTCAGGATCTAGTCATGCCAGATCCATCACCTCAAGCCATGAGTGCAGCTGAGTCAACAAAGTAAGGGAGAAGGGAAAATTGACTAAGAAAGCCTTTGAAAAAATTCAGTATGAAGCAGCCAGCAAGATGGGCTGCTGTCTGGCATTTAGGTTATTTTTCCAAACTGCTGAGCCATTGTGATCCAGAGTGTGAAATCCCCCTACATTCCCCGAGTACAACTCTGTTACAGCAAGTGACTTAGACAAAGATGATTAAATCTGTGTGGTTAACCATTGTTACACCTCATCAAAGAATAATTCTTATGAAGGGAAGTGAACTCTGTTGAGCAGGGAGAATATCATACAGAGCAACAGAAGGAAATGGAGGAGGGTGTTAGGATAGTTTTTAAACAAACCATGTGGCATACTGGTGCATTTTGTTACATCATATAGGAAGATTGATGGGCCTGGGATACTCTGGGTAGGTTCCAAGCAAACCAGAGACCTGTTCACCTCCTGTCTCCTAATAAAGACTTCGCTGTGTGAGAACTGCTATTCCTCCCTCTTTTCCTCTCCCAATGAATCACTCCTTTGTAGTCTTATGTGGCTCTTATACTTAATGTGAACCAAGTGGCTCGTGCAGGAAGGAGGAGGAATGCACTCCCCTTCCATCTGACATGGAAATACAGAGCCTGATCCAAAGCCCAGTGAAGTTGATAGGAGCCTTTCTTTTAACGTCAATGGCTTTAGAATTAGGCCCAGAACAGGCTCCAGGAATCTACAGATGGGAATCTACAGACAGCACCTCACTAATCCGCTCCCACCGAAAGTCTACCCATTTCTCTGCTCAGCTCTGAGCTGGTCTAAATTGGAATTGGCTTCAGGGCAGCGATGCTGATTTATACCAGCTAAAAATCTGACCTTTTTCCCTTGGAAGAGTCAGACACTTTTGGTAATAACGGGCACTGTCTGGATTCTTTTTCCCCCAATGGAATATCATAAAATCTCTAAAACTGGAAGGAGCTGGTGATTGGGAGCAATGGTGGTAAGTATAAAGTTGGGCATTTGGCCGATATAAAGGAGACATATGGAGATTTGTCATCTTTGTGCTTTGAGCACTGTCATCTATCCTGTTAATTCAGGTACCTTCCTACCACAGTTCAAAGCTTTCTTTAATACCTCACTTCTCACATATAGTTTATAGTTCTTGGTCTGATCCAATCTGTTCCTATCTAGTTTGGCCCATATCCAATGGTCTCTGGTAGCTAGAGATTGGCTTAATCCTCAAAGAATAAGGGTTAATATCCTTCCTTTTTGGCATGGAGGGGGGTGGGTATGACAACCCTGACATTTCTGTGCATACCAAGAACAAGCTGATCCCTTTCTAAAATGTATACGTTCTTGGCTTTAAAGGTTTCCTGGGACAGTGAGATCACCAGAGTGTTTGTACACCAGATGACTAGGTCGAACGGTCATAAACTCCTGCAAGACCATTTCAGGCTGGACATAAGGAAGAATTTCTTTACTGTCCGAGCCCCCAAGGTCTGGCACAGGAGGTGGTTCAAGCACCTACATTGAACACCTTCAAGAGTAAATTGGATGCTTATCTTGCTGGGATCCTCTGACCCCAGCTGACTTCCTGCCCTTTGGGCAGGGGGCTGGACTCGATGATCTCCCGAGGTCCCTTCCAGCCCTGATGTCTATGTCTATGTTATGTCTATAATGTCATGTTCAGTGAGAAAAATCCTTTTATTTGGTTTTGGATTTTCTACTCCTTATTTTCATCTAGTGTCACCTGTGAAAATATTATATAATGTCCATTTGTTTGACACACATCTCCTTCCTTTAGCCCCTGCTTAACAATGGGATCTATTTATGATTCTCATTCATGTTATGTTACATGTAGCTGATATGATTTTTATAGGATGATCTGTTTAGAACTGGATGTAGTTTGGACGGACTCAGAAAACAACCAGTGAGAGCGGAGCTACAGAAATGGTTTATAAAATGTCCCTCACAAGAAGAGCGATTCTTGATATTTTTTCAGCCCAAATTCTTTTTTCCTTATGAAAAGTGCGAATTGTAGTTTGAATGCCTCAAGTGCACCACAGCCCCCTGTCTGGGAGAGGACAGGCAATGCATCACGGGAGGTATCAGCCAAGTGGGGAGCCTGGTCTGAAGGAGAATGGGTTATGAGGCAAGTGAACTGCAGCTCCCTTGAGGCACTGTGGCAGCCTTTCCAAACTGAAACAGCTAGGCTTTCTAAGAGCACATTTTCAGTTTCTAAGTGTTATGCTTACTTTTCTTAAAACAATTAAATTCTCATTTTTGTTCAGAAGGCAAACATCTTTTGAAGAAAACATAGTTTGGTCAAAACCCCCATATTTCATTGACCAGTGTTAACAGTAATAATATTGGTGAAGAAGCCCAGCGGCACTGGAGCGCCACGGGAAATCTAGCCTGGTGCCTCTCTTCAGATTCCAGGCACAGCAGCTATCAGGAGTCCCTTACCTGCATCCTCACTGAAATCATTTTCAAACTGTGAAACGAGGCCGTTTCATATTCAGTATAATTCAGTAACAAATAAGCAACACAATAGGTATATGGGAGTAAAATGTTGTGAAAGTCTTATGTCAGTGACATTTCTAGCCTCTGGCATCCTATGGTGAAGATCATATACTTATTGAACTTGGATCTAAAGTTGATTTTGAAGCAAAATTCACCACAAGGCTTTGTGTTTTTGAGGCTTTAAAGAACTCCAGAAAACAAGGCCTTCCTGGATGCCATTCCAGTCTAATGAAAAGTCACAAGTGGTACCTACGTGCTAAAAGCTACGAGGTCAACTTCATATCCAGAATTTATTTACCCAAGAGATCTGAATGATTTCATAGATCATAAAAACAAAACTTCAAAAGTAATATTTTATTTCACGGAGGAGGTATTTGCAGTAAGGTCAGGTCAGGCCAGGAATTTGAGCCCTGAGAGTGAGACCAGCCCTAAAGAACTGATTTCAGATCTACCTGGGAATGGGACGGTGTTTTCTGAATCTTCCCAATGTGAAGGCAGAAGCAGGAATATCGATGTCCGAAAAAGTAGTGAGGTTGCAAGCACCGGACAATGAGTCAGGGTGACTTAAAGCAAGGCTATTCAACTTCAGACCTCACATGGCCTGTGTGTGATTAATCTGTGGACCCTGGGCTCCTATCCAGCTGCAGCAACAGCTGGGGCGTTGGGCTCCCACTCAAGTTTCCAAATCCTGCACCAGCTGACGGAGGTGATGAAGTGCAGTGAACTGTAACACAAGGTGCTGGGGGTGTCCACAGTGAAGTGCAGCTTGTAGCTGGTGAGCTGAAGGTGGGGCACTTACCCTCATGGTGCTGTAGTGGCCTGTGGGGCCTGTGGCTCACACTATTGCTTGTGACTCTCAGTGGTGCAGCCCATGTGAGATACAGTCCCTGGCTTCAGGTAAAGCAACAGAAAGTTGAGAAAGATCAGGATGGCGACATGATCCAGCAATTCTGGGAAACCGATTTACATCTTTGGGTTAATAGCAAGGGGGGGTGGGGATAATTCTGTGCTGCAGCCTCCTGGGAGAGGCAAAGTACCTCCTGTCCTAGATTAGACTGGAGTACATTGGTGCTTTGGTGAGCAGAGGAGAAGCAATGAGCTGATCACACATACTTGCCAACAATAAAGTATTATAAATAATGACACTTCAGAAACGCACCCCCCCCCCCCCCCCAAAACAGGCCAGCATTTGGACTAGTATTGCCTTCTTCAGGGACTTGATGAGGAAAAGCTGTGTGGCATATTTTCACAGAGATCTAGTTTTTCCTGATTTAGACCAACCCCTGCTATTCCAGCCCTGGGACCAAACGCAGCTCTGTACATACTTCCCAGCCATGACCAATGGTGGTGCTGGCTCTTGCAGTCTTAGTCGTCCATGCTGTCTATTACCAGTATTGCGGCAAGGAAGTTTGGTGCCTGGGGCAAAGCCCTCAGTGGCAGCCTGCCCATGCCCCACACACAGATCTGGAGGGTACATGCCTCCCCCTCCATGCTTGCTGGGAGCGCACGCAGTGGCAGGAGTCACCCTTCCCCATCTCCATGCCTTCCCCAAACGCCCCACCCTGGCTGGGCAGCGCCTCTTGGCACCCCTTTGCTTCGGCGCCCAGGTCAGTCATCCTGTTCACCTCCCACTTTGCTATGGCACTGTCAACTAGGGGTGTGTGAAGCGGGCAATAGTCGATTCAGATTTGGATTTGGCCTAATTTGGGGGACAGTGATTTGATTTGCTGATTTAGATCACTGTCCCAATTTGATTCAGATGAATCTGAAGATTTGATTCTGATTCAGAGAATCAGTGAATTGGCCACACACAGAGCTTTATGTTTTTTCTACATACCTCAAGGTACCCGACATGCCTTGTGAACGCTGCGATGGTGGGGCAGATGGAGCATCCCACAGGACTGTAGGGGAGGGGGGCTCCCCTGTCTGCTTGGAGGTGGACCCAGACATGGACTGGAAGTACCTCCAGTTCACTTCCAGGTCCGCTGCCAAGTGCACAGGGGACTCCCCCCAACAACCCCTGGCTCAGCGATTGGCCATGGGGGGACCCTGGGTGCCCCCCCAAACCCAGGAGACACCAATCACTGAGCTGGGGGCTAGGGGTGTTCCCTGTATACTCCAAGACGGACCCGAAAGTACTTCTGGTCCACTTCTGTGTCCACTGCTGAGCATGCAGGGGATGCCCCCGCACTCCCGTGGGATGCTACATCTGCCCCAGTGTTGCAGTGTTCACAAGCTGCCTGGTATCTCAAGGTATGTAGAAAAAATATATAAAGCCGTGTCTATGGCTGAATCATTGAATCTCTCCGACTCAAACTGGAGGCTTCCGATTCAATTCAGAGAGATTAATGGGTCTTCTGATTTGGATTTGGAGATTGGCCACCGAATCAGGCCAAATCTCCTCTGAATTAACTCGGAGATTGAAACTTCACAGAGCCCTACTGTCTGTTACTGACCTGCAAACTCCCTCCTACACCATTTTGGAGACTGCCCCACACAGACCTGCCACTACATCTCACCCATTCTCCAAGGGGATAAAGCAGACTGAATCATGTCCTATGCAGTAGTAGTGAATGCTGCTGAATGACCAGGTCAATTAACCTTCCCCATGCTAATGAGCCTGTCTGTAGCGCTCATTGTGCTCATAGTTTGTGGATGAGATCCACAAGCTCACAGCCGTGTGCATTCCTATCGGGCTTCCTGCTTAGCTCTTAGGACAAGAACTGTTAGTAGACTTTCACACGACTCCCCTTCTGTTGCTTATGTAGCCACTGGCCAGGTCACACTCCAGAGAAAAACCCTTTCATTAGCTGTTGCACTGTTGAAGGCCGCTGCTTTGTATTTCATGCTGTAGTTACCTTGGAAGCTAGGGGGCTATCTAAAACCTAAAACATCTCATTTGTACATAGGTTTGTTACAGCACCATCATCCAGGCTCTCCATATTATATAGACCTCAGCCCTAATTAGAAAGTACTGCTCTACAGGCTCCATGGGCTCTCCAGAGTCCATTCAGTCTCCATGCTAGATCAGGCCAGATCTCTCCCGAGCAGATTGGGGATGGTTGGATGAAGATGTGCCTAAAAAAGGAACAATTGTTCTGACCTGGTTCTTTAAAAAAGGGAAGTGGGAAGGGATGGTTAATTAACTTGGCAGTCAGTGCTGTGGCTGTCCCACGGAAATAATAACAATTATAATGAACCCCTACAGAATTAGATTTGGTCTGGAAATGAGAAGAGACTCATTGTGGATGAAAAGGTAAATGAGATGGAAAATCACATTGCTAGGAAAAAATGTTGGAGAAAAGAAAGAAAGAAAGAAAGCGCTTTCAAGAGTAGTGGTGGCTGGTATATCTTGGTGGCATTCCAAAGCCTTAAGGTCTCATTCCCCATTGTCCCATATCCCTGTACAATCAATGCCACCAGTCACAGAAAGAGCAAAGTCAACACAGAGTGCTTTCATTCTGCTTGGTAACGTTCTGGCCTTCACTTTGCAAAGAGATGAATGATGGAGTTGGCAGAAAAAAAGGAGAAATTACAAAATGTTGTTTTAAAATTATTTTTACCCTCATAGTTTAAAATGTTGAGAAAATCTTAACATTTGAAAATTTTTGACCATCCCTATCAACTGGTCACAAAACAAGAACAAGGAGAATTGTGACATCTCATTTTTTTTTTTTACTTTTTTCAAATATTGATTTGCAGCACCTCTAATACTGAGAAAAGAGCAGGTAAGGTGCTGGGTGGAATCACAACAAAAGTGCAGGGGAAGGTGGATCAGGTCTTTCGATTATGGGCTTTGAGTCTTCACGGGTTGCACCTGGTATAGTCTTTTGCACATATGAAAAGGGGGCATAAAACATCGGTAAAATCAAAGTGGCCACACTTCATGCTCACCTTGCAAGGGTTCAAGTAGCTTCACAAAGTAAAGGAGTAGTCAGGGTATGTCCCAAGTTTGTACTCAGACTTATAATTAAACAATTGCCAATAATGATTAGGGCTGGTTAGGAATATTTCTCTGAAGATTTTTTACTGAAAAATTCCAGACTATGGAAACCAAAAGCTGTCCATGAAGAGTGTTTTGACAATTGTGTTATTCTTTGGAAGAAAAAAGGAAATAAAAAAGAGTTCACATTCTTTAAAGCACTGTCTAAAGAAAAAAAATGCCAGTTTTTAGTTCCAAATGACTTTTTGTTTCAAAATTAGCATAACTTATTATAATAAAGGTAAGACTGTTAAAAGGTCAAAATCCAAACAGGATATTTTTAAGTTACGGAAGAGAAACATATTGACTAAATGAATCTGATTTTTTTTTTTATTTTTACTTATTGAAAATTTTGTATTTGCCACTTTCCATCTTGATTTGGGGTAGGAAAAATGTTCAGAATCTTATAAATTCTTGCAAGAGGGGTAGGCTATTTCCAAAATAGTTCTAATGATGAGTATATGTGCTCAGAGAAAGCTGCTTCTCTTTTTTTCTCATTTCCTTGGGTAAATTAGGCCCAGTGTATGCTTGAAAGATATATTGATACAATTAAATTTGATAGGGCTGTGATATTTACTGATATAGTTATACTGGTACAAGTCCAACTATGGACACTGTTATAATGTGGTCAAAAGGTCTCAGATAGATGAAACTTTTAATAGGGGACTGGCATAAAGCACTCAGTAATAAATGAAAATAATTGTTTCCATACATGAAGGTGGTTGACTTGGAATATGGTGAAAGTGGCATAACTTTCTGGTGTAGACAAGGACTTAAGGGCTCTTTTTGACTCGCACATATAGCAAGAATGAAATGCTCTGTCTTTATGGCGATGCAGTGGAAACAGCAACACACACACATACCTCATTTTAAATAATCCAAGTTTTCTTTCCCCTTTAAAACATCTGTTGCCGAAAAGTGGATAGTATATTTTTTTCTTCTTTGAAATTTTCCAAAAAATGTTCTCCAGAGCTCAGCTGAAGTTATATGCCAAGTTTCGGCAAGAAGGGAACTTTTATTTCCATTATAAACCCTTAAAATATGGTTTTTATAAAGCAAGTGCCAACATACCCTTAAATACAGTCTGGCAAATGTGAGGTTTCAGTAACGATCCTGCCTGATTTCCAATGCACATCTAATGAGAAGCTCCCAAATGGCAAAAAGAAAACAATTGAGAATTTACAGTGTAAAACTGGCCTGGTAATTGTATTAACAGTCCCATATAAGCAGAATCAGGCTCCCAGCTGTAGCTGTAACCCATAAAAAGCACGCCATTAATTTTATGAAGAGAAGTAGCCATTTTAGTCCTCTGAAAGCTCTGGAGTCTGTAAAGATAAGGTGATGGACTTTTTTCACAGCTGCAATAGCTACATCTGGAAAACAGGTCTACTGTTATACATTGAATCTCCAGGAAGCCCAGCAGAAAAGTATCCCAGCTAAATATATTAACCGCAACCGCATCTTCAGATAAAAGTACCGGTGTTTATGTATGCACTTAGCATAAAAAGCACTGCATATTTTTCTCTTGGCATCAAACTACAATGCTTATGAGAAATATCAACAATGTAGTCACTTATGGTCACTATAATAGTTGGTCAGTGCCAGTAAATCTGTACATATTGTCAGATATCACATTGTCAACAAACATTAACACAAAATACCCAAACAAGCAGACTTCAAAAACCTCTCTTAATGTAATTTAATTATTCCCAGCATTGAGATTAATCTTTCCCGGCTGGCTACGTGGTCATATATTTCATAAGCCTGATAATTTGCTGTTAAATTTGCTATTTATATGATCCTAAATGAATTGTTAGGGTTTATTGAACAGAAAAGATTTTCTTTGTAATTTTTTTTCTTTTACTAAAAGCAAATTCTTTAAAGGAGAAGTTTTTTCACACCATCAAGGCCACGTTCTCAACTTATTGACAGCTTTATGAGCACTGTTGGAGAGGCACTAGCTTCCTTTTTTCTGCAGCACTCTGGCTTTCCATCGAATAAAAAGGCAATTTTTTAATTAGGGCCTGAGAGCCTTCATTTCACTCCAACATTCCCCAGGTACAAAGCAACACACTGGCCTTTCTATAGTTAATCATTTTTCCAGACTTTCAGCCCACTAAAATTAGGTGGGCTTTTAGGTCAAATGTTTACCTGGCTCAGGGCCATCTCAGGGACTTATTTATGTCTATGCATCTGCATTTGGTATGCATCTGCATTCTGGCTTTGCTCTCCAGTTGACCAGGGTGGTTTCATGTACTGCAAAAAAAAAAAAAAAAAAAAAAATCAAGCTTGTACATTTAAAAAAAAATAAAAATATTTTATTCTTCCTGCTAATTCTTGTAAAAAAAGAATAAAAAAAAGAAAGTGCAAATCTTTCACTTATTCCCCTTCTCCCGTCTCTCCCCAGTTTATAGATGTGTCATTATTATGACTTTGTACTGGGGTAGCTCCGATTCTCACCAGCCCCACTGGCTCACTTTCAGATCTGTTTATGGGAGTTTTAAAGTTTTATATTTATGGTTACATTTAAACTCCTCATCATCATTATGGTCATGGGCAGCCAAATCCTTCCTTTTTAAAGGGATGGTTGCAGCTTTGTTCCTTTTAAAATAAAGAGCCAAAGTATTCCAATAATGCCATGGGTTTGGCTGTTGTTGTGTGTGCTGGGTTTGCCTTGTCCAGGTCTTTCACTCTATTAACTGTGCTTTTCTCAAGTATCTAAATTGGGCTTAGGGAAGTTAGGTACCCAAATCCCACTGAAATCCCTGCAAGAATAGGATGTGTGATTCCCTTAGTCTTCCTTTGAAAAACGCTGTGAAAAGTCCTGCAGAGAAGTCATTTGTTTCCAGAAAAGACGCATAATCCATGCTGTCATGACAGTGTGACAATAAACCTCCATCCCGACCCGGAAAGACAGCGAGAGGGAAGTGGACAGGAAAGGTAAGTCTCCACGTGGCATTCTAATGCTGGCCTCTGCTGACACTCAGTGAGGGGGATAATTGCAGCTGGTCGGTTTTGTTAGTAGATTTTCATAGGATGTAGGCCTGGATCAGACCCATGACCCATTAGCCCCAGCATTCTACTTTTGACTATGCCTGAGTCCAGATGTTTCAGAGAGGGGTGCAAGGAAGATGTGGGGTAATTTGTCCCCCAGGACAGGCTTTTGCTAATCCTTCCTAATTAGATATTGGTTTATGTCCTAAAGCACAAGGCTTTAGATCCCTTCCAAATCTCTTCTTTTAAAGCATTTACTGCTATAACTGTAGAATTTTCATTGGAAACTGGATCAAGACCTATGACAGTGATGAGCAGAGTAGGAATTGGAGAGCTGATCTGCCAGGAAGGCCCCTGAATAGTGATCAGACTGAAATGAACTCTAATGTCAACTTGGGCCACCCTTAACCCAGCTGTGCTGTGTATGGTAAAGCCTAGGTCTGAATTTCACAAGAGCCTTTCAATCACAGAGTCATCTGTGCTCCCATGAAACCAACTGCAGCTGGATGGGGAGTTCTGGAAGACATAGATTTGTCAAAACTGAAACTGTTCATGGAAAAGGGTCAGTGGGAATGCATATCCTGATTCAAAAAAAATATAAAAAAAGTTTTGAAACGGTTGCCACATCCAGTTTTGACATTTTGAACTGTGTCCTTTTTTTCCTTTCAAAATACATTTTTGCTTTGAAAAAAACCTACAAACAAGGTTTAAAAGCTAAACAAAGGTCAACAGTGAAGCAGTGCTTTGATGTTGTCAGAACATTTGGATTGATCTGATCCCAGATTTTTGTTGGTTTGTAAAAAAATTTGAGATTCCAATGTTCCTTCCTGCTTTGAGATGGAAGGAAAGTGGACATCTCGAGTGGTCTGGGGGGACAGGAAACTCCTTTTCTGCCCCACTGTAATCCAGAAACTTCTCCTTCCTTTGATCCCTGTTCTCCTTCCTCTGCCAGTCTGTGCAAATGAACTGATGGTCCCTTCTTAGGTGCTTCAAGAATTATTATGTGAAATGGTTTTCAGGAAGGAAGAGGGATGAAGGGGTGTAGAGAGAAAAAAAGCAAAAAAAAAAAAAGAGCGTGTAGGAGGAATCTAAAAGAAAGAGTGAAGTCAGGCACAAACTGTGATCATTTGCACTGATTTTTCAAAAATAGCTGCATGCATTCAGCCTTGCAATCTTTTTAGCTCTGCTTCTGCAACCCATTTGCTTAAAATTACCTAACTACCCCCACCCTCCTTTCTACCCCAGATAATGGGCAAAATAAAAAAAATAGTTTCCACACTAGTTCATTTATAGTGTGTCTGGGATGTGAAGTGATCTAGTTGGACTACATGATCTGCTCAGGTCCCTTCCGACCCTAGAAACTATGAAACTATGAAACACCATCTCATCTAGCTGAAAACCAGCTTCTGTGCTGCATACAACAGCTATGAGACTGACAGATACATTTTGGTAATGGCAGCGAGTGTTCAATGGCAATAAATTTATTTGTTTAGGGATTAGAGCAAAAATCCTGCTATTTTCCAATAGAGGGGAAACATATTTTTTCTTTATGTGCTGCTTTATACCTGGTATATCAGAACTGAGTGAGTGAGTCAGAATCACCGTCAGCTGAACTCCAGCCTCTCTAGGGAAACTCCCCTGCTGCTTTATTCTTGTTTGAAATCAATAGCATAGTCAAACTGAGTTTTGCTATCCTTTACTTCAATTCCCCTGTTGCTGACAATAATGTCTTTCTCTCTCTTTTTCTGCCCCGTAGGACCCTACCAGTTGCTCTTTTCTTAGCTTCTGACTACCTACTGTTTTCTTTTTTTTTGCCCCTCCTTCCCTCTCTCCAGCTTTTAACATTTTGAGGATGCTTTGAAATAAGCTATACTGAAACCCCCTCCCGACTCATTCCTTCTTAAGAGTGGGCTTATTCTGGGGACTGCAACACATAGTGATACTAGCTGAAAAGGGAGGTAGCATCACCATAAACTATTAGGAGATAGCACCTTTGCTGCAAATTTCAGCCTGGATTCTGGCTAAAAAATATTTCTCCCTAAATCTTGTTAAAATATACCAGCCTTGAGGTCCATGCTTTTGTCTTTTACCTCCCTTTCTGGAAACAGCCCAGAGCCAGTCTCAGGAAGTTTTTTTTTCATACTTTGGTAATAACATAGGGAGATTGGATATGGTAGACATAGGTCACAGATTTAGCAGAGAAAAAAGACTTCTCTCAATCCACAGCTAGGACAGATGGATTTTTCCTGCTTCTTACAAGTGTGGAAAACTTGGGTATACATCTAGTGTGCCCCACAAATCTCTTTTTCTGCCTGGGCCGTGGAGGATATGAATCAACTGCTGTTCCCGCTAGAAGACCAAGTCTGATATGAAACCCACTGAAGTCAATGGAAAGATTCCCAGTGATTCCAGCACAGGTAACAATACTCTGCCAGCTTAAGCTATAAGCAGTCGTTAGCTTTTGAAATTCCCCAATTAGAGCTCTAGTTGTGACCAACTAACAAGAAACATCCCTATGTCTGGCCACAAATACTTTTTGCTTTATGACAGCCGTTCTCCAATGCAGAACTGCAAGGGAACTAAGGCACAACCTGAAAGATACTACTGTCTTTAAAATAATAGCCAAAACCAAATTCCCAGATCCAAACACTTCTGATTATAGGGAGGTTCAAATCCAGATCTACCTTTGAGCCTCAGGTCCCATTTCTATATCAAATAAATATAAATTGAGCTATTTTTGACATGACACTACTGACAGAGAAACCCTGGGAAAGCATCCTGCTTTGAATAAGATTAATTGGATACAAGTTTCAAATGCTGGGCCTAATTCTGTAGTTACAATTCAACCTCTGCAGTAATTATTGCGTGCAGAAAAGAGAGGCCTATCATTTTACTCCCAGCATAATATTAATGTAAAGGGGCTTTTCTGTTGGTTTTTGTTTAGCGGTCACTGCTAATGAATGTGTAAACACTTCCCAGCATAGATTTTCTAGTTTACCGGGGTTGGAGTTCAGATTAATAACACGTCTCCCTGTATGAAGCGCTCCGTTCGTTAACCTCATGCATCCACTAATTAGTGGGTCACTTGCAGGTCAGAGGTGTGCTTATGCTGTGTTTCTTGGCTGTCTGTTTGTGTTATTATAGCAACTGTAAATGCCACATGCAGCAGAATTGTGGAGTGTGTTTGGAAGGCTATCTGTATAATTAGGGTATGTTATCCTGAGGTGGAGCATGCCAGCTGACAATAATAACTACACTTCTTTTTTTTTCCCCTGCAACAAATTGATTGTCAAGTAGGAAATGGAGAATCACACTGTGCTTTGCAGTAGTTTGGGTATCTACTCTAGGTCTTACAGCCCAGCAGGACAATCATAAATAAACTGACAAATAAATAAATGCCACACTTGAGCTGGCTGCAACTGCACAATGTGTGGCATGCGACATTCTCCATGTGTAGTGTTGTCAACAGCGAATGCTCAGAAGTCATGCATATGTTCCATTCAAAATTTATGTGATTAGTGAAAAGATCATGAGACCTCTACAAGAGTATATACTGGAAGTTTTTATTTGTTCTGCCTGTCTAAGCTTGTGAGATTTCTGTTTTCCAGCTTTGTATTTTATCAATAATGCTCAACCTTCAAGCCCTGCAGGCCAGAGGAGTGGCATGGGACTGATCTACAGGCCATCTCAACCCATAGACGAGGTTGGTCCACAGGCTGGATCTAGCGTAGGGTTGTGGGGTTTTGTCTACAGTTGCGATCTGGTGTGCTGGCCTGTCCCTGTGCACTGGAGTGGCCCCAGATGTCTAGCCCCACACATGGGGCTGTGTCATTCAGCCCACAGGGCACCCTGCAGGTTTGGAAATTTGGCAGTGGCAGAGTGGCGGCAGTGTTAATTGCCACCAATTAATGCAAACACCCTACTCTGGAAGCCCTGGTAATTAATGCTACTGCTGCTTCCTTCCCGCCAAATCTGCAGACCCATGGGCTAGATGACTTGGCCATGCAGGCCAGACTCAGCTCATGGGCAGGACGTGGGGCACCACCATTCTGTACTGTGGGACATTATTACTTTTTATAGAAAAGCCAAGATACATTATCACAAGACTCCATGAGCTTTGGCTTGATGAAAATCCCTCCCTGTGCTGACATTTGTGCCTTTGGTTTAGGTGACACATTGATACAAGGAAACCACATGGGAACATGAGAGTATGGTTCCAAATAGCCATGCTCACTAATGCAAAATAAAGACCTAGTTATGTACTTAGCCAAGGTGGTCAAACCATGGCCTGGGAGCCACAGGTAGTTCCTGGGCAGTTTAAATGAGGCTTCTGAAAAAAGAGTAGTAGTTAAATGGAAGCACTCTTTTTCTATCTGTTCACTTACTATTTTCTGGTTTTGGTTGTCTTCAGTTTTTGCTTATTATTTATTCTAAGCAAGTCATTTAATGACAAATTATTATTCTTAGAGTTACGGCACTGTGTGCAGAGCACTGACTGGGGTACACACACCTTGGAAGTGTTGCAACCTGCAGTTCTTGGAGGTATCAAGATATTTGTTTGAGGCTAGAAGGGTTAGGAAGTTTGGCCAGTTCTGTACTATATGATGCTACTTGCTATGTCTTGGTCGGTTCTTCTACAGAAGACAGGGATGCCCACTACAGGGCTTAAATTATTTAAAGGGGTACTGCCCAGTTTTGATCCACCCAATGAGATGAATGGAAAGAAAAGATGAATTGGCAACCCTGCAGTGAAATGGTTTTTTCTCAGTGCAAAGTGAATGTGAAATGGATGAAAATCATGAACATTCTTATTTGGTAGCACTTTACACTTGCTTTCCCTCATTATAAGTGATCATACAGCCTGCAGGGTGATGGAGAACTGTTTTTTTTTTTTAGTTAAATCAGTGTCATCTACTGCTCATGTAAAAAAAAAAAGTCAGGAAGAGAAAGGGGTAGTAATTTACA
The DNA here is from genome assembly GCF_001723895.1 of Crocodylus porosus. Taxonomy (NCBI): domain Eukaryota; kingdom Metazoa; phylum Chordata; order Crocodylia; family Crocodylidae; genus Crocodylus; species Crocodylus porosus. Next base: position 17,215,342 of record NW_017728928.1, read on the forward strand.
TTTTGTGAAGGAAAAATGCATAAAATGCAGACAGAGGAAAGGCTGAAATGTGAATATTTGAGGCACTCCAGAAAGCTCCCCAAGGTAGCAATGCAAGCTGTGGATCCTGTTTGGTTTGTGAAATGATTTAGAAGAGGATAGAGGTTTATATTCTGTGCTCTCCCCTCAGTATCCTGCTATTAACAAAATACATTTCAAAACAAAACGGAAAGAAAAGGCCAGAGAAACTAAAACTCCCTACTCAAATCTGGCCTAAGGCCTCGGCGCAGAGGCCTTCCAAACCACACAAGCCCCAGACAGCCATGCATGCTAGCTATGTGCAGAGCTGCCCTGCAGAGATGACAAAGGATAACCCTTCGTAAAATGCCAAAAGTGGGGAACTAGCCTACTGTGCATCAGGGCGTTGCAGAGCAACTTGAGCAGATTCAGAAGGGAGAGGGAAGACGAACCGTTCAGAGAGTGCAGGTATTTGCCCCATTATTTTCATTTACATTTCATGGATCAAGTTAGGACCAGGAGAAGTGCTGAAACACCAAGATAAATATAGTTCCCACGCCAAGGAGGAAGTATGTGAAATCCCTTGAGAAAGTTTGTTCTTTAATGAGTTCAAGACCAGACTCTAGCCTGGAGCATTGTGGGTAATTTGGGGAAGCACTATGATTTGGGACATTTATGTAGATCCCAGATTTAGCTCTATCTGTCTCTCTATTTTTCTGTCCATCCATGCATGCATCCTTCCCACTCCCCACTCACTTGACGCCCAGCTGAAGCCCAAGCCACCTGGCCTGGCCTGCGCTTCATCAACTTTGCTTCATGCTTTTTGGCTCAAGTAAGCATAGCACAGTGCCCTCCCTCTGGGTGCACAGTGCCCTCCCTCATGGCAGCTTTGTATGCCTTGACACAATCTGGAGGCAGCATCCAATGGCAGCAGCACCAGGGAAGGCTAGCTTGGCTTGGTGCATCCTGTACAATCTGCCCATTGCCAGGAGGATCAGCAACCTCCAGTGGTGACTGCTGCCTAGGTAGATTCAGCAGTATCAGCGGTCACCCCCTTCTGCAAGGATGATATGGAGAAAATGTTTTCCCATGCTTTCCTGTACAGCACCCGGATCCAGCTGTTCTTTGCTGCCTTCAGCGCCCTCTTTGGCGTGCTAGACTTGGACTTCAGTGAAACAATGTACATTTTCTCTGTCCCCTAAGGAGCATCCAAAGGGAGTGTGATCTGTCTAGCTAATTGCCTGCTGGGCCAGATCAAGAAAGTGACCTTATAGATTCATAGATGTTTGGGTCGGAAGGGACCGTGGCAGACCATCGAGTCTGATCCCCTGCCCAGGGTAGGAAAGAGAACTGGGGTCAGATGGCCCCAGCCAGGTGCATGTCTAGCCTCCTCGGAAAGCCCCCAAGGTAGGGGAGAGCACCACCTCCCTTGGAAGTCCATTCCAAATTTTGGCAACTCTTACGCCCTCCAGCTCTTCCGGTTTGTGGTACAGGCATGTGTCTCCCTTGGGTTTGGACACCTAACTCTACAACAGAATGTGGCACATGTTGTATTGCACTGGGCCGTTGAGGGGGCACTCTGCAGGGCAGAAGATGCTAATCTTAAAAGTGTGACTGCACAGTGAACATGTGGGGAGAGGAGAGGAGCTTTGGATCTCTGGTTGTAATGGTAGTTTTTTACTGACAAATGGTTTCATATGCAGGCCCTTGTGGGGGGCTATGCACATTCACATTTTCAGTTTTTGTTTTTAACATTTTTAGAAAACAGGTTTAAAAAGTCAAAAAGTCTGTCTACCCTAAGTTTACTTAACTTAGTTAAATGTAGCATAGGATGTTTGTAGTTCACCTACTTCCTTCACTGGTGGAAACTGTAGACAGGAAAACACCAGAAGAGCAGGGCAATATCATACCGCAGGGAGAGATACATCCATCATCCATATTGTATTAAAACCTTTTCCAATCGATAAGTCAGATAGGAGATAAGCCTTTAGTATTAGTCCCATGTACTTTGGACAAAATGCAGTTAAATGCCATCAGTACAGCTACTGCTTTTAAATGGAAGCCACAGTGGCTCATGGAGCAAACTGTAGAAGGCCAAATGCAAAACTCAGAGTCCTAACATGTCAATTATCTTTCTAACAATTACATATGGATTTCATTAGCTGGCTAAATGGGACCTATTACAGCATCTAACCAGCTGGAGGGATTTCCAGTAGGAAATGTGAGATGGGAAAAGCCGACGAATCTTCAGGTCCCACAGGGCCTTTGGAATTCTTGCAGATTAAGTGTGATAAGGGTAGCCTTGAACTCCCCTCTCCTGCTCCAAGCAATCACCTCTTCCCTGAGTCAGCGAAGGGCACCTGTGTGAATATAGCAATGGAATTTTCACGTGTACTCGCACCCCTCATCTTACTGCGGGCACTTCGTAATACAAGTATCCTCTTCACTGCTTTCCTGTGCGGTTCTGCTGCCTCACAGGAGTACAGCCAACGTGCAGCCCTAAACACATGGAGTTGATGGAGGCATTGAGGAAATTAAACCCTCCCATGGAGCCCCTGTGGGGTTTGTATTTATTCTTAAAAAGGTTATCCCCAACCCTCCCCCATCATAGGACAAGGGAAAGGAATGAACCCGGGCAGGCAGGCACGTGTGTTTGAAGCAGCTCAAATAGGAGTGGCACAAATTTGAGCTGGAGATTTTTGCCTCCGCACACATGCCTGGACAGGCACTTTGTTTGGTGTGGGGCAAGTTGTGCCACTTGGGGCAAAATAACTCTGCCCAGGACCTGCAGCCAGGGGGAGCTAGAGCCTGGGGCCAGCACCAGTGTGGCTTGGCCCTGGCTGCCTGGCACCTGGCACTGTCTGTACTGCATCACACGGGCCTGGCCCAGCTCAGTGCTGCGCTGCGTAGCTTCAGGCAGCTACGCACCGCTCAGGCTATCACTTGGGGTCCCATGCCACTTGTGAGCAACCGGATCAGGTCCTGCCTACATGGGCCCCACATGCCATCGAGCCGGGCCGGTTCCATGCAGACAGCGCTGGGTACCAGGTGGCTAGGGCTGAGCTGCGCTGCCCTGTGCTGCCTGGGGTCTGTGCCAGGAGGACGCCAAGCACCCCAACAGCTGCTGCTTCTGTGGGGGGTGAGCTGTGGGCCCTGTGGGGGGACTGTAGCCCCAGTGGAGGGCTGTGGGCCCTATGAGGGGTGGGGGTTGTAGCCCCAGTGGAGGGGCTTTGGGCCCTGGAGGGGGCAGGCAGGGATCTCACCCCTCCCAAGCAGCCCCTGCCCCAGGCCCCCTCTCCCCCAGTCCCTTGCACCTGCAGCCACACCACCCCAGCTCCAGTCCCCCCACCCTCCGTCCCTTCTTACCTGGGGATGGAGCCCAGGTCCAGGTCACTGCAGCCTGTGCTGCTCCTTGCCCTGCACGTGCTGCAGCATGCTGCAGCACCAAGGCAAGAGGCAGCCATAGAGGTGCTCTGGCTGACTACCTCAGCATCTCCTTGGAGGACCTGAGCCTCTGGTTGCCTCAGGGCATGGTCCTGGACCATACCCTGTCCTGCTTTTTCTCTTTGGGTTTTTTTTTAATACCTGAATCTCCATATATCAAATGTTTATACCTGGATCTCCATGGATTTCCATGTATCAAATATGCAGCACGGGGAATATATTTTTTTTCCCAGCATGCCTCTTGCTACATCTCAAATGGGTCTGAGACATGGCAAGAGGCACATGCAAGCTCATCTGGATGCACCCATAGAGTTTATCTTTTCTGTCAAACATGGGGACTTATTATGATAGTCCAGGAAAGCAGGTATGGGCTGGGAATTTAGGTGGAATTTCATGAGTCTTATTACTGGATCTTGTTCAATCCCTGAGGAGAGAGGATTTTCTATTGCCCTGGAGAGAAGAGACTGTTTTCCCCTCCCTGTAAGGAAAAAGAAACTCTTGTTTATTAACCCTATCTTTTGGTTTATAACTATAGAAAATTGCTTAAATCATAGAGTACTTGGTGCCATTTTCCTAGGAGCTGGCAAAGTCTCTAACAGAGTACACAGCCCACACATTTGTGTGCTGAATCAACTTTCACCATTTAGAGCATTTGTATCAGTCTCTGGACAATGAGTAGACATCTTTGGGCTTAGCTTTGCTTTCATTAAATTCAGCACAGGAATGAATTTTAGGTGAAGAGTTAGTGGACAAGAGTTAGCTTATAATTGACCTACTGAGTGTCTGAGTGAACTTAAACACCTAAATATGATTTTATTCCACCTTGTTTAAGTCCTGAAAATCAATTAATGCATTTCTTGCCTTTAAAACTGACCCACAAAAAATAGCAAGCATGAGGATTCACAGATCTTTTGCATTAACTTTTTCAGGGGCTTGAGCAGAATGTTAATCCCGGGTATTTAAGTTGCTGGCATGTAAGTCAGCCATGGGAGTGCAGAGGAAGTAAAAATGTATTCAATGTAGTAGGTCACCATGACTTGAAAAACAATTGGCACTAAGGGTGACTGCATACAATGATCACTACCATGTATCTTATTCAGATGGACTGCACTAGCTGATCCTTGAGGTAGGTTCCCATCAGTATATTTGCCCAGTATGGTCTGTGTGTTTTAAAGTCAAGTTTAGTGCTGGCTGCATTTAATCAATTTCATAGCTGGCTTCCATTACTGATCATATGCTGCTTTTGGAAGCAAATTAATGATAGACAGTATATTTAATGAGGTTTCCTTATATGCAAGTATAAGATGAGGGGCCTTTTCCCAGTGCTGATTGGGGGAAAAAACCTTGTTTTGTATTCAAGTAAATACAGTATGTCCTGCTTAAGATGATCTCTTTTGCAGTAGGGTAGGCAAAGAAGATGGTTTCTCAGTTTTTCTGATGTTCTTCTGCATAGTTGTGTATATATTTGGAGTTGTGTGTGTTAGCTAGAGGGCTTCAGATGATAACTCCCCTGGGAATGATGTTGTGTGTCTTGTACAAGCTTAGGAATGTCTTTAATTCAGTTAAAAAATAGTTTCCAAGACTGTGGGGAAAGCCCAGCTGGGTTACAGCATCTGCTAATGCTTTTACTAAGAGCTGATTCAGCCAATTTTACCTCTGGATTGAAGGAGACTAAAGGACGCCATATTGCATCACAAGCCACCCCAGTGCTGGTCACAGCAAATGCCTACATGGAATCCTTTGCTAAGAAGAATGCTGTATTTTTCTAGCAATGCAAAGCAGAGGCCTGGCATAATTTATTTCAAACCACACCACAGTTTGGGTGAGGCCCTTCTTATGTTCCTCTTTTCCCTTCCTCGGAGCTTCTTTTTAAAATCACTGCAGTTTACTTTCTCCTCTCAAAGCACATGTAAACTTCAATGCACATATGTCATTCTCTCTCATTCATCTACCACTTTGTTATTTTGCTGCCAGTTATGGTCCAGGATACCCCCCCTATTTTAACAATACCCATTGCTCAAATCATTCGATACCACAGACTTCTAAACCCATCTTAATGGCACTGAGTCAAAGCTACTCACTGCTAAGGCCCCAACTGAGCAAAGCACTTAACTTTTTCATCAATACTCGTCTGTCTTGGTATCAGCTCTTCCTTTTCTGGATGATCCTGCTTTGCTTGCCAGAAAGGGATAAAATTGCATACTCTGCTCTTATGGTCTTTATGGACATGTGACTTAATTGTTAGAGCATAATAGCTGCTCTAACTTCTGCTGGGACCTAGCTGGGCCTTAAGACACACTGATCCTGATGAAGTTGGTAACACGATTTAAAGCCAGATGAGCCCATTATTGTTTCTAACTTTCCAAGTCATGACAGAAGACAGGCAAGACACATAACAATATAGCAAAGGTACAACAGCCGAGTCAGTGCTCTGGGCTGTAGCTGTGGCAGAGGTTGTGGCTGGGGGGGATTGGCTGTGGTGGCTGCAGCAGCTGGGCTGGCAGTGGTAGTGGGTGCTGTTCTTGTGCTCCAAGTAGCCATCCAGAGCTGGGGCCCTTGTTGTCTACCACTCATTATGCTGCTGTAGTATAGCACTGAGCTAGTGTCCTTTTAAATGACTCTGTGACAAGAAACATGGCCTGAACCATCGTAATTTTACTATAAATTAAAAAAACCCCGAACTTAATTTCAGAATTTCTTTCTAATGCTCAGAATCCTCAAGTTTCCAGGCAGTAGAACAGGTCCATTAGTGCCTCTGGAAGATGTCTTCACAGTTGGAAGGGGTCAGAGGTCCTAATATTAATTGACTGTAAAATCAAGATAAAACCTGCCTTTGATGCCTGTGAGGCAGACACATTGGAATGGTGACTGGCTGGGCTTTGCTGTGGTGGGAAGGGCTGTGTTGTCCCTAGAGCATGAAGCTGCAAAGAGCTAGCTCAAAAATCAAATCAGCCTCTGAAGACATTAGAAATTTTTGTACATAAAACTGTGGTTATAAAATGCTTCAGCTGCACCTGGTAGGACTCACTACCATTACCAGGCTTCACAGAGGACTTGCCGAAGTGAAAGGTTCTGTCCTGCAGAGGGTTGAGTGCTTTTGGCTCCCATTGAATTCTTATACCATTCTCATACAAACTTACAGCTTTTAGTGCATACTTCTAGACAAGTCAAACTGCCTACTGGGCATGTTCAACATGCAATGTTCTAATGACCATAACTTTATATGCTGAAAATCATTTAGGTAGTTAGCTACTGCACTGAGTTAAATTGGTCTGAGTTGCAGACCTGGCAGGCAATGTCAGTACCATACTTGTGATACACTTATGATCTAAAGCATTGAGACTCAACAGAGCTAGAAATAGGAGACTGCAGCCCTAAAGGATAAAGTTCTTGGATGTAAATGTACTCTTCCACCTATCAAAGGTGGCGGTCACTCCATGGTAGTTCCATAGCTATAACTCGAAGGAGAATCAGACTTAGTGGGCCCGTTTGCACGTTCATTAATGTGCAGTAGTTACTGCTCATTTAGTTTAGTACTTGCTTAGTGAAGTAGTAACTAAATGTGCAGTAACTATAGTTACTGCACAGTAGTGCTGGCGCACAGTTTTTTTGTGACACTTACTGCACAGTAGCCTAATAGTACTGCACAGTAGCTTATTAGCACATCTTTTGCCTAGCATGCTACGGTGTAGTGTTATTAGACTACTGCAAACTGAGCATCTTCTGTAGATGTGCCTAATGTTTCTCACTCTGAAAGGTAAGATCTGAGGAATCAAATTTGAAATGTGTTACATTTTCTTGCAAAGTATGGCATTATTAGCAAAGGAAAGCTACTTTGTTAATGTGCAGGAATTTCTCTCTTTGCTTTTTCACAAGCCTTTGGACTAAAATCACTACTTGACTCTTGAAAACATTTGACAATATCTAATAGATACAGGAAATATTAAATCATGAGGTAGGATAAAGAGGCTTGGGGCATTCCCTTGGGAGGGTGTGCATTATGTACTCACAAGCAATATGGCAATATGAAGTTCATAAGGATAAAACCATTTCTCATGTGTTCTATTTATATACACAGACCCATGCCAGATCTATGGTGGTGATGACCATGTGATAAATCATGGAAGCATGTGATAAACTGCATGTTTCATGCCCTTTGATTACTTCACCACCTTCTGCCTACTAATACCTTTTTTACTGGTACTACTTTTAACAGTCTACATCACTAAGTAGTTTCAAATAGGCAACATTTTGAAAATAAAACCTGCCAGTGATGCTTGCTTCCTCCATGGCCCCAGGGTGTAACTTATCCCCCAGGTAACATTGATCTGAGGTGCAGCACAAGTGATACTTAGATCTGATTCTGTGCCAGACAGAAAGTTCAATATTTTGCAAACTGTCATGCATAGGAAGGGCTGCTCTATAAACAGACCTATATACATTTATTGGAGTTGCTTATGTCACAGAGCACTTCAAATAAGCCTTTAACAAAATAATAGTCCCCCAGACAACTATATCTTGATAGCAGGTTTTCCAGCCTTGTGGAACTATGGAAAATATTAGTGCTCCTAAACAGCCTTTCATTTCCCCACCTATGTGGCCAGTGGCTGGTTTTCCACTGTGGACAGTTAAATAGCAAAACATCTTGGATCCCGTTGCACAAAAGGATGAAATCCTGGTCCTCAAAAACTGACAGAAGTAATTTGTCGTAGAAATGGAAACTGCTGAAAGAGAATGTGAAATGTGTTTATTGTTTTTTGCCAAGTCACTAGCTATGGAATGACGAACAGCGCTGCAAGGATTCCAAATGAGAAAAGATTAATTGGTTTCTGGCCTCTCTGAAGAGGGTTGGGACATTGCATATAATTGGCAGATTCACAGCTCTTAAGCGTGAAACTGTCATTTCTGTTTGGAGATGTCATTTCAGCTGGGGGACTCCCTGGATGAGCCTTTGCTTTCCAAGATGTAACACTAACATTAATTGATCTGTTGTGGGTGGAGGCTACTTTCCAGCCAGCAAGCTACACTGTTACTGAAGGGTTTTGGAGGCAAATGTATGTTGTAACAACTTTGTTCCTAAACTCCTAGGAGGGAGAACTGTATGATGGGAACAAAGTTCTAGTTCTGCTATAGCTGATAACTCAAGGGCAGAGCTGGCATCTGGGGGGACTCAATGAATAAAGAAAAGTCTTTTCAGGCCAAAGCAAAGTTAATCTAACTGGCTTCTATTTTCAGTAGGTGTTGGATGTGGCCTAGCTGCCTTTTCATAATAGCACTTGGAGGGCTGCAAATAAAGAGAGAAATCCCAGTGCCAGTCCAGTTAACAGGGTGAAGTGATGGGAAGACTTGCAAAGGTAAGATGTGGGAGGGATTCCAGCTGTTCCATTGAGGCTTATTCTGCCTAATGCCTATAGCTTAGCTTTTATGATCAGAGAATCCTCCCAGCAGCAGCCCTTTCAGTCCGGCCCCTTTTCAAGATGCCTTTGGAACAGTCTGCGGGCTTGCCTGCAGGTAGTTTTTATGGTGCAGGGCTTCATATTGCATCAGGCATGTGCCTTCCCCACGTCTGCAGTCCTTGTGCAACACAAGCTCTGCAACCAGAGGGGGCCTCTGCACTGGTAAAGGTGGGACCAGAAATTTCTCCAAATTGCACCCTACCTTACAGGTATGCACAGAGCACCTCATGGAAAGTATTTCAGTCTTTTCCATGCAAGGTAGCTTATGAAAATAAAGGTCTTCCCTTTCTTTAATTTCAGAGCTACTCCTGAAACGTAATTGGGTGACACTGAGAGGGTCTTAGAAGAACCAATGTGTGTGAAATCTGTCCTCCTTTTCCAACATATAAGACCGGGGAAAAAAATACCTGTCCAGCCCTACCAGAAGTGAAAACAAAGAAATGCCTAATTGATTGCCATGCTGTGAGCACAGCCCCTCTCCCTCTCAACTTTAACTTTCAATTCTCCCTTAATTTATTATTTGTGGTTAATTTAATCTGTATTGAACCACCCTAAAGAAAAAGCCATGGATTCTGAGAAAAATAATCTATTTTTAATTATTTGTGATGTAGAACACTGGTCCATAAATAAATTCCACTAGTACCCAGTGGTTTCTGCCATCAGAACTGTCCTGCTGGAATCAATAAACAGTTGATTAAAAACCTTGTTATTTAATATATTCAGTAAACCTAATCTATTCATTAGAAACTTAATCACTTTCATGTCACCAGCTGCTGTGCTAGAGAAAAGAGTTGTGGCTAATTATTTGCAATTTTACAAAGCTAATATTGAATTTCTAATGGGTCCTTTGTGGCCTTTGCTCCAAGCAGTTTGTGTATCCCACAAACATGTGTTCTGGCTCTGGGCAGGGTCAAACGTCTCAAACCTACAGCCTTTTGGATAAACTTGAGGCATAGCAACCAAATCTCTAGTTATTTCGCAAAAGAAATACATGCACACATAGCTGGCTTCCAGCCAGTTTCACCAATGAAACCTCTTGATACTCAACTTAACAGTTGTTGGCTAACAGACAACCAATCCCATCTCCCCATTCCACCTGCTGTATGTACCAAGATGGCTTGCACACAGCTGCTGAGAGAGAAGGTGAGCTGCCAAGAAGAGAGTTGTGTCCTTTGCACAAAGAAGGAATCAAAGCTTATGCAACAAAATTAGACAAATGAGGTAGAGATGGGCTTAAGGGTACTGGGCAAAAATTCAGTGTAACTGTAGACGAAGACCCTGCATGCCAGGAACTTTGTGTACCTATTTTTCCCAAATCACCCAATTTTGCTTTCAGATGTTGAGGTGTTGGCTTGGATTAACTGACCAGAAGGAAGTGGTAAAGATGAGCTTCATCTTACATGCCATTCCCTCTGAGCCAAACTCTGCAGGTCCTTAACAGGACAGTTCTAATTAATAAAGCAGGGATCCTGGTTTCCTCTGTTAAACAATCCAAGCATTTCTGATAAAAACTCTAAAATTTTCTGATTAAAACCCCAAATACACATATTTCTTCAATTAAAATGAAATGCCAGTAGTATGTGTGTGTGTGTGTATGTGTGTATAGAGAGAGGTATCAGTTGAACACAATGCTTTATTGATATATTTACTATTTTAAAGCAATTTGGAAGCCTACCAGTGCCCCAATTGTTTTAATAAAATAAATTCTAAATACCTATATATTTTGGCGTTTGATTTTTTTTTTTATCATGGAAAATCAGAGCTCCTTCTGCTCCCTTTGCTCACCAAGATGTGGGTCCAGGTGCAGCAGTCTCCACTGTCTCCCCCCTGCTGCTTTGTGGTACCAAGCAGCCCTAATATGCTGGTGCCACTCACTCCCAAGTTACAGCCCTCTGCCTCCCAGCCCTGCCAGTGCCCCTCACTCCTGATCCATAGCCTCTGCTTACCCCCCACTGACTCCATCCTGGCAGCAGCTTCTGCCGTGCACCACGACATGGGTCCGACTGCAGCTGTCGCCCTGGCTGCTTTGTCGTGTGCTAAGCAGCCCTGATATAGTGGTGCCCTTCACTCCCAAACCACAGCCCTCTTAGCCCTGCTGGTACCCCCCATTCCCAACCAGCAGCCCCTTGCCCCCCACAAGCCCTGCTGGAGGGGGCCCCTAAGTGGCCCTGTCTCCAGCCTCCCCAGGCCCTACTTATCTTAATGGCTGCTGGAGGCAAAGTGAGTCTGAGCCAGTCCTGGCTGGTCTCAGATCCTTAGCCTCCCCACCCCCTTCTGGACAGGGCTTAGGGTTTTGCACCCTTTTTGCAAGCAGCTTGTTGCAGGCTGGAACTCTGCTAGCCATTGGAGAGCTGTCTGCAAAAGGGGAAACCCGTGGTTTTCTTCTTTAAAGAAGAAATCCATGTTTTTCCACAGGAAACAGAAAACCCAGATCCCTGCTCAGAAGTCACCCTTCCCTGTAATGTTTTGTATCTTCTATTGTTACAAGTATTATTGTTACTTATTTGTATAATAGTAATGTCTTGAGACCAGAATCCTATTTTGAGGGGCATTGTACAAATGTATAACAAAGAAACAGACCCTGCCCTGAAGAGTTTACACTTTATATATTAGACTGGAGACAATGGGTGGATACAATCGAGGAGAGCATAACTATAACCAATATCATGGCAATCCAAGTTACTTAGGACATGTGTGATGTTCCACGCTTACCCTCTTCTGGGTTTCAGGACCATATCCTGGGAAGGGGGGTTCCCCCTTTATTCGCTCACCATGACTTGATGGGGTAAAGATCATTTGAAGAAAGGAGGTTCTAATAAAGGGAGGTTTTCTTTCTACTGAAGGCTCACTTAAGAGTGTTCCATGGTGCTCCCCTACATCCCATCTGTATGTCAGCCAAGGTGTTACTCAAAGTGAGTGAATTAACCCCGAGTTGGTACAATGGTGTATACACTCAAAGTCAGTGTAGGTACAAATAATTCTTTGCCACAAGACTTCACGTACGCTTTCACAGAGCAGCATTCCACAAATCATAGTAGTCACTTGGTGTGAACAAAGTTCGTCCCAGTCAATTAACTTTCAGTGACCCTCCCCATGGGCCACTGAACCACTCTTTCATCTTGTGATGAAACATAACTCAGAGGATATCTGTCCCTTAGCCGGATCATGACTGATCACCAGTCCTTCTTAATATCCCCACTGGACACTGGGTTGGGTGATCTGACTAGCTTCAAAAGGAAAAAAAGGAAAGAAAAGAAAAAGTCACAAAGGAACGTTGCCCCACAGTGCTCTTTGTCTGGCATCTTGTGGGGGTATCACACTCGTGTGTCCACTCTCAATGACACTGCCTGGGTGTGAGGTATTCCACTGTGGTCACTGTGGCCTCGGCTCCCTGTGGCCGCAAGCGTTGAGGGTGAGGTCCCCTTCAGACTCCCTATTCAGAGGCTCACGCATCTACTGCTGGCGTCCTACGTTCTCTGTCATACCAGAGCCAGGGCTCTCTTCTTGCCATCCCAGCTCATGCTGGCTGCCTGGATCCCTAGGTGTTTGGGGGGTAGAGGGCTCTCCTTGCCATCCCTACTCGGTTCTGCTATCTGAATCTTTAGGTGTATCCTCAGGAGTCCTCCTGGTGGCCTCTGCTTGGCTCTGTGGACTGAGACCTCTGGCATGCTGGGGCAGAGGGCTTCCCCTGTCATCCCCGTCTGACTCTGGCATGCCGGGGTCGCTGAGATGCTGGTCCTGCAGTATGAGTGACTATATGAGTGTGAGTGGCATGCTTAAGTGTAGGACTACTTGTGTTCAAAAGTGTTTGCAGGATTGGTCCCTTCCCAAACACAATGAAGTTATGACAGATTATGTGTGCCAAACTGGTGAGGTACATCTGCCTCAGGAGTGCACACCATTTAAATAAGATGATTTGTAAAATATTTTCATTAAACTGGTGGATAAACAAGGCCTAAGATTCCTATAAGTGAGATAAGAGAAACATGGGACTGGACGTAACAGAGATAACAAGAATATCCAGAATTTTAATGTAAGAGTTTTGGAAGGGATAGAAAACCTCATGCCTTGGGATTTGAGCCATTCTCGGGTTATTGGGAGTTTGGAATGTACTTTATTGAGGGTACAATTATCCTGCATCGATCCTACCATAGGGTTTCTTCTGTAGCAGCTGACCCCCACCAGGGGCGGAAACAGGATGCTGGGTCTAAGCCACTTGGGCAATCCTGGTGTTCCTACCATTGCCCAATTTTTCCCATTGTCTCTGCCTCCTGCCTTTCATGCCACTTTGTGGTGCGTCTGCATTCTGAGCTTCCAAACCCTTGCAGGCACTCAGTGGGACTGCTCGCATGTCAAGCCACTCACGAGAGCCTTCAGCAACTGCACACTTTCTATGCCTGTTGCACACTAGCACAAGGGAGAAAAACATTTCAAATAATAGGACAGTAGATTTTAGCATCACAAAAATTACCAGGGGGGATTCAGAGGTATCTGCACATTACCTTATACTGAACATTTAAGGTGACCAAATTTCAAGGTGATCATGTAGCTTTACATTAATCTAAATTTCCATTTCCCATTGAGGTCAGGGTGAGTTTTGCTTGATTAAAGTGGTACGGTGCAGCCATCTATTATATGACCTAGCTCTAGCTTTGTGTTAGAGCCATCCGTTGCAACCTATCCTCAGCCAACAGGACAGAACTGTGTTTGCACCAATAGGCTATCAGAAACTACCCAGACCCCAAACGAGCTTTTCATTTAGAAAGCAGCATTCAAACATGTTCTGAAAAATAAGGATTGAAAGGAAGGTCTGCTTTGGGGGAAAGGCAGTGGCAGAGACTGGGAGATAAGGGGAATGAGTGAGTGAAAAGGCTTTCTTCCATAAGCTCCAGTTCTCTGACAGTCTGGAAGAGAAGCTGCCAGATGGAAAGAGGCAAATAATTTTTTTTAAACCTTTTAGAAAATAGACTCATGTTCTCATTTTCACAATTATGTGATTGAACTTGTTTTATGGGCTTGGCGAACTATTGGCAGCATCTGGCTAAGCTGAATATTATACTTAATAGTTTACGACAGCAATGATTGCATGGAGAGTGCTCCCTGCATCGATGCCCGTGCGCGCTATGATGAAGAGCTTTTCATTTCATGTGTTTGTAAACTTATAAATCTACCAAAATTAGCATAGATCCTAAACAAAAAACAAAATGCAAGAAAAAGAAAAATGCATTTAACCATGTAGCTGCCTTTTTTTCCTTTCTCTAAAGTATTAGGAACTGGCCTCATTCAAATTTAAAGTACCAGTTAAACTGCACAAATGACCTCATCCACTTCATCCTATATTTGCCTTACGAGTTTCATAACCTTATTGTATCATGTTGTAACCGCATGGAGTAACTTGGATGGACAATTGAGGTCCATATTGTGTTGATGTTTGTCAGTCCATCAGAATCTCAGCTTTTTGCAGTGAAGTGTCTGGTTTGGTGTCGTTCTGATGGAGCTCGGGCAGGAGTTCTGGCTGACATGCTCAGGTCCTTGGCAAACTGCCTGCCAGACTGTTTCAGTGAAAGAAACCAGGGAACACAGGATCTGCAGATCTGGAGCTGCCTGACTCCTAGAATACCTTGGATCTGAAGACCTCAGGGCTTTCAGGATCTGTTGGACGTGATAGAGGATCCTGGAAACACGCATGGCTCCATCTCCTTTCCACAGAGATTTTTTTTAAAGATAGAACTATTTTTTAATGGAACCAAAGATGGATCTATTGAAATTCTCCACAACATAAAATTATCTTTCTCCCCCCAGCTCTATTCAAGGCCAATGTTTCAAGAGACTATTAAGCCAGATTTTACTCTTGTGTAAAATGCCATAGCTCTACTGACTTCAGTAGATCTAAGGATCTGGTCCACTTGGCATAGGTGTAAATGGCAATTTCAGCAAAGCTGAGAATTAGTGCTTGTTCCACATTTACAGTATGTCCAAGATGAGGTGGGCTGGATAGAGAGGCAACTCCATGCAGGGGCTTTTTGCTATGACATGATAAATATTTATAATTAGTTGGTAAGGGCCTCTATCTATTGCATTAATTTAGTTGTATGCTGAGGGAATTTCACTGAAATTAGTAGAGGCATGCTAGTGCAGATATGGAGTGACCCAGTGGAGGATCTAGCTCGCAACCAGGTTGCACTTTGCCTCAGTCAAGTTCAAGGACACTTTAAAATGTATCCTGGCTCCTCATATTATCCTGCCTCAAGCAGGGGACTGGACTAGATGACTTCAGGAGATCTCTTCTTTTCTATGATCCTATTCCACTGGCTGTCTGCTGTTCTGGCAGCACAAAATAGATGAAAGACATTTAATTTAGCAGGGTGGGATTTCCCTAGCACTGGGGCTCCATACTCCTGTGACCTTTGTGCAGGAAACATATCTATAGTACACCCAGGACAAGGAAAAGATTGATATTGCGTGTCATCAATCCATACTTGGGAGGGCTCCGGTTTGTAGGTTCTTATCAGGGCCCTGAGGCTGCTCTTAGTTATGCAACGGCTGGGCCTGAGTCAGCCCAGGGACTGGGGAAGAGGGATCAATAGAGATTTTATACAGGCACATCAGAACTCCCTGTGGTTGTTCAAACACATCTGGCCAAATCATCAGTTGTGGTACATAGGCATAAACAATACAGTACAATACAGTATGTACATTCATAATACAGATCTTGTGAATGTACATATATTTACACTAGCAGAGGATCTGTCCCTGTCCCCTATTATTAAATTATATTTGAATAACTCTGTTGTTCAGAGAGCAAATATCATCATCAATATGATTAGCACGTGCCCTGCATATACACCAAGTCTTACTCTCAAGAATTCAACATGCTTAATAGAATGCTTTCTTAAATGAGGGAAAAAATCTTTAAGATGCCTGTTTCATTTGTCAGATTATCTGAACATTAAATTAAGCAAGTATGGAAATTCAAACTGTAGCTGTTCTACAATATGTGCTGGCATTGGCATAAGAATATCAATAATCCCCCCAGACAGCCATTACAGCTTAATGTGCTAAGAAAATGAACCACTTACTTTCCTTACTCTGTGAATATACTTCTGCTTTCAAAAGCTTTCCCTTGCTCCCAGCCAAGAGGAGATTTTGGATTAAAACTCCAGGTTACCAGCTATGTTTATCTCATTACATTTAATAGCACTGATTGCTCAGTCTGGAACATTGTACTTAGAGATGTTGTCACCTCAGTTTTACCTTCTTCACTTCATGACTTAAGGCCATTGTGTTCATCAAGTCATGTGAAAGTTCCTGTGATGCTGAGCTCCTTCAACGAAGGGCCGAGGGTTAAGACAATCGCAACATCTGGCAGGATAGAGTCCCTTTGTTTTTTGTTTCCCCTCTGTCCCTCCCCCCAAATGGACTGGGGTAGAAATCTAACCCCTATACCTAAACCTAGGTATAGGGGTTAGATTTGTGGAATCAATGCACTTTGTCCTCAGAACCATTACAACTATGACAAAATTAGTGCGGTCCTTGAGACTTCTCCATTCATACCGGCAATCTTCAGGTGACAAAGATGCAACATTCTGGTTCTGCAGCAGCCTCCATCCAGAGTCCCAGATGTTGTATTCCCTAAGTATAACTAAGAATAAGATGATTCAGCACACTGATGAGAATAAGTGCCACCATACTGGCTAGCACAGAATATCCTATGGGAATAAAGTAAAATTGTAAATCAGTTATAAATAGCAGATTCAACAGAAAAAAAGTCAATCTTAGATTCTGGTTATCACTCCATTCCTAGTGACAGCAACATAATCCAATTTAATGGGTACATTACATTACAAATCACTCAGGTGGCCTACGTTTCCTTTCTAGGTAACTTCCATCACCTTCTTGACTGTGTAGCACAAACTGAACTAATGTAGCTGATATTAACATCAAGTGTAATAGTAGTGAAAAGTAACCATGTTAGTCTTGTCCTGTAAGTAACTTGAAAACTCCATTTTGTATCTTTCTGCTTGCCATACATGAATGAACTCTGCATAGCCTTTATGTATGAGTGTGTGTAAAAGGGTGAATGGTGAGAGAATGGTATAAAGACAGGAGAAGAAGATTTAACTGTTTATGTAAGCAACAAAGTGCCAAATGTAAGTTACCAGGTAAGCTAATTAATGAATGGCTGAAAAATCCCTTTCAGGCCTAGGGCACAAAGAAGATAATGAGGAGAAGGAATGCACCCATCCTGCCAGATGGACAGCAAGAACACTCCAAGGCTGAGATAAACTGAAGACAAAAGAAGAACCACAAGAACAGAAGCTAGGCATAGAAAAACCCCAGAGCACTGAAACAAAGGATGCCAATCCCTATAAAAGAACACTTCAAAAATGCCAAGTTGGGTGAGTCTCTTTCTCTACTGCTGTTTCATCAGAGCACAGATGCATCTGTTCACCCCACTCCAGCTGTTATGTTTAAATCTGCTATCTTCAAATCATCATTATCTACTCAGTAAGCCTGGGTTGGCCACCCTTAGCTGATATTGAGCAACTATTGCTGGTAACTATATCTGGTATATGTGTGGATGAAATAGGTATTTTGTGTGTGTGTATGCCTGTGTGTAATGGTGTGTATGATGATTTGTGTGTGTTTGTATGAACGACGTGTCTGAACCTCTAGGTCTAACTCATGTAATCAGTAAACGCAGCACCTTGTCTTATCCCCCTTTATAAAGTCTTGCTCGTGATTTGAGCAATTGGCAATCTGAGTAACATTTTTGGTGGAAAATGCATGTCGGGGTGAATAAAGTTCTATATTGTGGTTATTAATCAGTTGTATGTTATCTATATAGTAAGTTTTGTCTATGTATGTGTTCTTCTGTCTATCTAAAGGTGTGTACAGCGCCCGGTGGTAAAAGTGCCGAGTATAGTAATCTCAAGTTAAATTGACCGCATTAGAAAAATAAAAAAATGCCTAAAGATAGGCTGTTTGTTGTGACTTAAAAAATTTAAAACCCACCTGTAGGTATCTAGATAGTTAGACAATTTGTTTGACTTAGAAAGCCCAAACCTTTATGTCTAACTCATGTAATCAATAAATGGGGCATCTTGCCTTATCCCCCTTTGTAAAGTCTTGCTTGTGATTTGAGCAATTAGCAGTTTAAATAAAAACTGCTTCCCTGAGGATGTGCCCTATCTATTGCTATGTCAGGTTCATGTTTATGTCCGCTTCCTGGGTAATGTCTATCATTGTCTTGAACACTGTCTTGAGGAAGTTGCATGCCTCTGGCTGTGTGAGATCTGGACATCTTGTCACTGGATGCAGGTTGTTCAGGATCATTGGATATTGGTGGTTCAGCACTGCTACCTTCTGATATAGCATTACTGATTGTCACTGTAGGTTGTAGAACCAGTGACACAACAGAGAGTAATCCAACTGCTGTTTTCCTACTGTGCTCTGCAGTCACCCCTGTATCTTGCAGTTGGCCAAAGTAGAGACATCAAAGCATATTAGACACCACTTGTACTGTACAGAATAAGGCATCTGTTTGTATCCTTGCAACTGCAGGCTGCCATTTATTGAGTCCTAAGTAATCTTGTGCCAATACTCTTTGACTACCAAAGGGAGCCCGTTCTCCTTGTCTTTGTCTGATGTATCAGACCATTTCTGACATGTTGCAGCATGTCTGTTTTAATAAGTCCAAATGTGATGTGAGATTCTGTTCTGTCCCATGAGCCACTTTCTTCAAGTCCTGTTTGCTGAGGCTCACACAGGACTCGGATATGTTAGCAAAGAAAGGTTCTTCTATCTTCTGCTGCATTGACCCTGTCTTCGCTCTCATAGATAGCATGGTGTTTTTAAATGACTTCACAAAATGTTCAGCTAACCCATGTGTGGCTGGCTGATATGGTGATGGCACGATATGTCTGATGCCATTTTTCTTCCTAAACCTCCAAAATTCTGAATGGAAAGGAGGAAATGAAGGCCATTGTGAGTTACAGCTTGTTTTGGCAAACAGACTTTGAAGTTTTTTTCCATTATCTGGGCTGCTGTAATGGTTTTCACACAGCAACCTCCTGGGCATGTAGAATGAACCCCCACCACCACTAGATCCATCGTTCCTACAAATGTTCCTGCATATCAGTATGGAGCATTACCGGGGAATCACTGGCCATTCCCAGGGATGTAACAAAGCTTGTTTAGACATATTCTGTAGCAGTTAAGATCCCATACATTCCTTCACAAGCCATTTGATCTGTGGGTCAATACCTGGTCACTATATAAAGCTTCCAGCTAGTACCTTCATTTTTACATGTAGCTTGTCAAAGACACTTGTGCACAATTTTCTAGGTACAAAATGACAAATCCTCCACATAACACATCCTTGATGCACAGTAAGCTCATCTTTACGTGTGCAAAAATTTAATAAATTAGGGTTGTCTGTATATTTTCAATCCTTTAGAGTAGCTTCCTGCATCTGAGCTACTGTAATATCCTTCTCGGTTTCTTGCCCAAATCATACTACAAGTCGCGGGGGCACAGACCACCTGAAATACATTGATAATTTCAGAAGATTCGGTTTCTATTTCAGGTGGCTCTTTTACCATTAAGTAAGGGAGTTCATCAGGTTTTACATATGCTTTTTTGTCTTTTGTATTCAATGTATCCATAAGTTGTATTTTGTATCCATAAGTGTAACCTGATAAAAAGAGAGCTCACTGTTAGATATGTGTTGTACTTGTCCCAAGCACTCCTTTCTATGGACAGAGAATGATCTATGTGGACTCCCCCTCAGTACAGGTATTGATTCACTTTCTTCACCTGCCCCCTGCAACAGACTCTAAACTTCCTTATGTGTTTGCATGTAACTCCATTTTGCTGCTGTAAGCAATCAGGATGCAAATACTATGAGCTGCACGCTGCCATCGGGCATGGTATCTGATAAAAGTCCCAGTGCATCACATCCTAACTTCATAGGCAAAAATGGGTTAAAGTGTACAAGTACACTATCTGACCTGACTGGTCTTTTTGCTTTTAGGAAAGCTTTTGATACTCATGTGACTAAACCCATTTATGGTTTGTCTGCAGCAAATGATTAAGGGATAGAATATAGTTACTAGGTTTGGTGCAAATTAACTATCATAACTAATCCTAGAAAAGATCTAATTTGTAACCTATCTTTTGGTTGTGAGGCGCCCAGAACTGCATTAGTGTTCTCTAGAGATTTGTGAAGGCCAGCTGCATCAATATTATGCCCACAATAAGCAATTGGTTCTTTGAAAAAAGTCACATTTGCACAATTTGCTCACAACCCATATTCTTCTTGATGGTTTAATACTCACTCCAGATTTATCAAACTTTCTTCATCATTTTCTGTGGTCACAACAATGCCATGC
The DNA here is from genome assembly GCF_001723895.1 of Crocodylus porosus. Taxonomy (NCBI): domain Eukaryota; kingdom Metazoa; phylum Chordata; order Crocodylia; family Crocodylidae; genus Crocodylus; species Crocodylus porosus. The sequence continues at coordinate 17,235,632 of NW_017728928.1, forward strand.
AAATAACACTTTGTTCTTGGAATACCTTGCAACACTTGATCTATTGTTTGTTGCCATATAGCAAACACAGAAGCAATACTAAACAGTAGCCTGTTGTACTAGTAGAACCTGTTTGTTACTATTCTAGTGTTCATGTACATTAGAGCTCCTGTACCTGTCCTGTCCAACATCTTCATCAGTGATCTGGATGAGGGGGTGGGAAGCACCCTGTCCAAATCTGTGGATGACACAAAAATACGGGGTAAAGCCAACACCCTGGAGAGAAGGAACCAGATTCAGGCTGACCTAGACAGGTTGGGGAAATTGGCAGAGAGCAACAGGATGCAATTCAATAAGGACAAGTGCAAGGTGCTGCATCTAGGGAGAAAGAACTGCCATCCTACCTATAGGCTGGGAGGCGACCTTCTCAGCACCACTGAGGCAGAAAGAGATCTTGGAGTCACTATTGACTCCAGGATGAACATGAGTCACCAATGTGATGAAGTAGTCGGCACAGCCAATTGCACCTTGTCGCGCATCCATAGGTGCTTCACAAACAGGTCCAGGGAGGTGATTCTCTGCCTCTATGCAGCACTGGTCAGGGCACAGTTGCAGTACTGTGTCCAGTTCTGGATGCTGCAGTTCAAGCAGGATGTGGACAGCCAGGAGAGGGTCCAAAGAGGAGCCACTCATCTGATTAGAGGCCTGCAGGGGAGGCCCTATGAGGAAAGGCTAAGGGACCTTAACCTCTTCAGCTTCTCCAAGAGAAGGCTGAGATGGGACCTTGTGGCAGTGTACAAATTCATAAGGGGGGAGCAACATGAAGTAGGCGATGATCTGTTTACCAGGGCATGCCCTGGAACAACAAGGAACAATGGCCATAAGATACTGGAGAGTAGGTTTAGACTGGACATTAGAAAAAAGTTCTTCACGATCATGGTTTCCAGGATCTGGAACGGGCTTCCAAGGGAGGTGGTGCTCGCCCCATCCTTGGGGGTCTTCAAGAGGAGACTGGACAGGCACCTGACTGGGATCACTTGACCTCAGGTTTGGTGACTCTTTTCTTGCCTGCCAGGGGCAGGGGGTTGGACTAGGTGGCCCACTGAGGTCCCTTCTGACCCTAGAATCTATGAGTCTATGAATCTAAACCTTTTTTTGCATGTTTATGGTGAAATATATCCTGGAATCTACCTTTATTTCCATCAGTAGATATGCTTGTGACAAATTAATTTTGCCAAATTACTGTACCCCTTCTAATGTAGCAAAAATGCCTTAAATCCAAGGGACAAGTTATTTATAAACTTTCAGTAAAGGGTTTATAGTAAACTTAAAATCTCCACACACCTTTATTATACTGGATATATCTATTTTTAATTGGTTTTATAGGAATGCTCCACTCACTCAAGGCTGCTTTTGGAAGAATATCCTTTTTGTCTAGGTGGTCTAGTTCAGTGTCATTCTTTGTGGATATGCTGTAAGGAACTGGATGGCAAAGGTGTTATTAGCAATATCAAGGCCCAGGACCTGTAGAGGGTCCCAATTACACTACTGTTGGCCAGTCCTTGTGAAACTTGGGTTGTGCATTTTCATCTACTACCGGTAGCATAACTAAGGCAGATTACTTGGGCAGGTACCCCAGGCACCAGTTTGGGTGAGATGGGGTGCAGAAAAATGACAGCTGCTGTTACAGCTGCAGAACTGCACTAGTGGCATGATGGCAGCAAGGTTTGCCGCTGCCCCCATGTGTCTCTCTGCCCCAGGTGTCCTGCTGTCATATTATGCCCCTGTCTATTACTATTCTAGCATTCATGTACTTTAGAGCTCCTGTACCTTCCCTCAACACTTCGGAGGCCTGATTTAATGTATTTTCTAATTGTTGATGAATTGTTTTTGCAGGAACTTTTGAAAGTGACTGCAACAGCTTTAAAGAGTTCCAGTCCAGTGTAATCTTTTAAATCCATTCATGACCTCACAAAATATTCCCTACCCCCTTTGCCAAAGATGTATAAGTTAAAAAACAAGACATTGATTATTGAGAGATCGCATCCATACTGACATTACTCCCTTTGGCGCTACCCTTTCTTTCAGTTATGTTTTTAACACTCTTGGTATCATCTTTAGCTTCAGATATTTGTAAATGTTTTTTCTGAACATGACATAGTAGACATTGAGGAGCCTGTATCTAACTTCACATTGAGTGTTTTTCCAGCAACCTTGGGTATCAGCCAGGTGGCTGACTGGACATCCTTATTCACATTATGTGTATCCAGACCAATTTTTGTTGCTACTGTATATACATTATTACTGACATTTCTATACCTTGCTTTGCTCTCTTCCTTATCCCAGCATAAAAAACTGCCTGGATATGGCCTGTTTTATTGCAGGTTGGGCAACACACTTCCTTAACCCCGCAATTAGTTGGTGTACAGGACCCTTTTCCACAGTGATAGCACACATCTTGTGGCTGCATGTGCTGGCTTTTCCTTTGCATATTTAGTAACTCATGCACTCCTACTTCCATGTAAGCTCTTGCATGCAATTACATTGCAGCGTTTGCTGCAGTTTCCATGACTGTTCCAATTTCAACAGTGCATTTAAACATGAGGTCTCCCCCCCCGTTAAGAGCCTCTTTTGTATGCTTTCATTAAGTAGCCCACCCACAATTCTGTCTCTGAGGGCCTCATTAAGTCCATCACAATTCACAGAATTTCTTTAGCTCTGTTGCAAAAGAGGAAATAGATTTGTCTTCAGATTGGTTTCTCTTATGGAACCTGAATCTTTTTGCCATGATCTAAGGTTTGGGTGCCAGATGTTGCTGAACAATATTCATTCTCTGTTTCAAAGCTGTGCTTACTGTCTTCTCTGGGGTAAGCAGTCTGTGCTGTCAACTATGTTCTACCTCCCATCAAACTCAGCAATGAAGCGACATGTTTCTGTGGGAGGATTTAATTCGCTTGAAAAAAATTGCTCCAGTTCAGTGGGTGGGCCAGTATTTTAGAACCTCAGTTGTCCCACTGTAGCCAGCCATTTCCTTTACCATCATGATTTCGGCAGAGTAAGCTATTCACAGTTGTAATGGACCCATGTGGCTGATGCCCTGATATTGCCACTGCCCTCACTGCCAGGTGTTTCAGAACTTGACAGGGTGGATTAGAAATGCCGTAAGTCCATGTAGACACCTAACACGTAGAGCAGAACCTGCTTTTCCATGTATTATGAAGAGCTCAGCACCAGCCATCTTGTTTCCATAACTCAATGTGGACTGCTCCAGAGAAGACGTACACATTGTTCTCTCTCCTGTGGTGATTTTTGTCTTTATTTTTTCATTTCTCTTGTCACCTATAATAAAGGCTATTCTTGCCACAAGTTCTTTATGCCTGGAGGAAACAACTGCATCTCTTAGGTCCTGATTTATAAAGATATTTAGATATCTAAAGATATAGCAAGTAATATAAACAAGCCCTTCAGTAAGAGAGCTGCCTAAATCTCACTACTAATTAGGCACCTAACCTGCTTAAAGGGCTTTGTAATTTCCACTAGGTCCCTATATGGATATTAAAGGGTTAAACACCTTTGCAAAACTGGTCATTTGTTTTTCCTCCAAAGGAAACAAAGAGTATAAATGAAGCCAGGTTATTTGAGCCATTTTAAAACCTCAACAGGACTGATATAATTGTGCAGAAGATATTACCAAGAAGAGAAAGAGACATGTGAATTGCAATAGAAAAAACCTATGGGCCAGATTCTCTGATGATATACGTTTCTGTGGCTCCTTTAAAGGGAACAGAGCTCTGTGCATACAAGTCAGTTGAGAACCTGGCTCTTAGGCCAGGGACAGACATTTCACTTTTACTGGTATAAGTGATTGGAAACCGGTCTATACCCATAACAGAAGTTCAGCACGCATAGACTGGTTTAAAAAAGGCAGAACCCGATCTAAGATTTGCCCTCCCCAGCCAAAGGGCAAATTTGTGATCTGTTTGCTACTGATCTAAAAACTATGCTGCTTACAGAAAAGCACATAACTTAGATGGATTCTGCCTCAGGCTTTTTGAATATCCATACCTAGGCTTAATTTTCAAGTACATTTTACAGCTGATTCACAAGGAGTGGAGAATTTCTGCTTTGAGATCATTATGCCACTGAACAAAACTGGGGCAGCTGCTTTGTAAAATGTAGTGTGGCATCAATATACTATACTACATTTCAATGCATGTGACTGAGAAGGTGATTGTGCTCCATAATAACGAGCCACTAAATTGGATGCAATAGCTCATCATTGGTATAGAGATATTATGCTTTATAGGTACATTACTGGGCTGTATTTTATAAGGCAGTTAAGATTATGCACTTTACCTTGCAGTAAATGTCAGTGAGGTTACAATAAAATTTAATACAATATTATTAAAGCTGAAGTGCATCAGTATGGAATGATCATATACATACACTAAAAATTCTTTATTATTGCTTCCTTAACCTTCTTAAGGAACTGCTTGTTTTAAAATACAGCGATGAAAAGGATCAAAGCTTGGAGGTCGCTGTGTCTGCCTAAAGGTTCATTAGTGTTTTCAGTTTAGATGGGAATTCTGTGACCCATTAGTTCAAGTAAATTAAACATTAACATTTAAACTCTGCCAGGAAAATTTCAATACAGCTGTGTATTATAATACAGGTGGTGAGGTCTCCTCATGTTCACCTTAGCTTTCATGGAGTGGAACTGATTGGCAGATTGTTGGCCTCCTAAAACAAGGCGTGCCCTATTGGGGTACATTTAGCAGCAAGAGGCGGTGCAGCTAACAACAAACACCAGCCCTTTTGGGGTCCACCATTAACATGACAATCCCAATCTCACTTCCCTTGAAAGGAAATCAATAGGCACTAGCACTCTGAGAACAATTTCTCTGACCCGCCAAGGTCACTGATAGCAAGGTCAAGCAGCAAAGATCAAAGGTCCCGTGGAAAGAGGCTTTGCTTCTCTGACCTGTTTGCACGGGAAAGAAATCAGACTTACCTTGAATTACATTCCTGATTTAAGTGACTAGCCTTATTTACACATATTGCAGCCACAGCTAAATCAAAATTAATCCCAGTAAAAGTTGAGTTGTCATGTCCTATATTATTCGGTTCTATAAAACATTTTGGGAGAAGTTTTCATGAGAAGCTGTAGATAAAAGAATTGTTTGGCCTGTGAGGCATAGTTTATATCTCAGCTAGTTTGGAGGACTGTTTGGATCCAGGGAGGGGTCAGGTCAGCGGAAAGTGGAATCTGATTTAGAGCTGTGAAAAGATCTGTAGCTCTAGGTTATTTTCAGAACTGGTGTTCTCAAAATTGGTGACAAGCATTTTGAACCAAGAGAGATGTTAATGCCATGAATTTGCCAGCCCAATTGTACAGCTCCATGAGTCTTTGAAAGTCACTGATGGTGGAACTGTTTATTTGTGAACCATTTATTATCAAATATGCTCCTTTAGATCTGGTCTTGAAATTCTTGTGATGAAATCACAGTTAAATGAAGATGCAGGTGATTATGCAGCATTAGATATTTGAGGTTTGGGACTACTCATTTTAATCAGGGATATGGAGGAGTCAAACAAAGGCTAGTTTCTGATGGGGTGCTCTGATCACAGACAAGGTTTTATACTATTTGACTATTTTTATTCAGAACAGCATCCCACCCCCATGCGCTTTAAACTGAAAACAGTCTTTGGGGATGTATTACTAATATATCACACCATTACGTATAACATATTACCCAAAGGGTTCCACAGTATTGCTCAGCAATAATTTAGCCTATGGAGTTGTCATAATTTTAACCTGTTGTGTTTGGAACTGTGTCTGCAGAATATAGCAGTGTGATTTCTATTTTTTAGAGACTACTGTGTGAGTTAGGGTGAGTGCATGTACAAACAGAGATATCCTGAGATATAATACAACCTTTCACATTTTGGGCCAGATCCTAGTCTTCATATGATCCTATTCCACCTTGCCTGACTCCCTCTACTTTTGTCCCCGTCATCATCCTAGCCTTAGACCTAGTCACAAAAAGCAGTGGAAGGGGAGGGGAAAGACTCACCCAGCACATGCTGATATCAGTGTTTCTTCAGGGGCTCAAGCAGGATAGAATAGCACAGACTAGGTAGAAGGGGATCTGACCCATAGTCTGTTCTCATAGACCAAGGCTGTTGTTCCCATTGGTACATGCAGTGGCACAATCTGTCAAGGAGCAGGGAATTAGGGTATGCACTGTGCTTTCTAAAGCTCCAAATCTGCCCTGTGTTTGAAGGGTGAGGGGCCAGAGAGCACTGTGCCTACTAGTGGCAGTGCCTAGAAACATTTGGCCTGCAGGGAAGAGACATGGGACAGAACTTCTTGTGGTCATGCTGAGATTATACCAAGGGGTGGCAGCAGTGACATCTGTTCCAGCATCAGTACTCCCCCAGGCAACACTCACTCCAGCCCTGTAATCTGCATAGAAGGAGCAGGGTGGGGCCAGGGTCCCGTCCTTTTTGGTATGGCTTTATCATGAACTATACGATGAGTAACAGCATATGAGAGAACCCCATGTCTCTAAAACTGTCCCCAGCCTTCCCTACCCCACCTGGGGCAATTTGCTATGCACCAGAGCATGCATGCAGGGGCATTCCCTGGGGACAAGTAGCAGTGGCACAATATGTGCTGCTGCTATTTGTCACCTGGGAAATACATGCACACTCATCTGGAAGTGCCCATAGAGCGCAGCCAGGAGGATGTCAGGTGCTTTCTGAGCAGGTGTGAAAATGGGCTGGTTGAAGAGCCTCAGAACCTGCTCAGCTCATGACTTTACACATCCAGGAAGGCCAGAAACAAGAATAATCACATTTTAGAGTACTAATCACTCTTGTATCACTCTGGAGAGCCCTGGCCATGAGAAGTTTTCTGCTGTTCCTCTTTACTCTAAAGTCTTGTGTAGTGGGGTGACTTTAGGGAAAGGTTTTTAGAAAATAACTAGTGAATTTCTGGTACCCAACTTAGACCCCTCAAAAGAATCTGATTTTTCAGAGAGCTTGTGCTTAACAGCTTCTGCAAAACTTTTATGGTGCCTTTATGGCACCTTTGGTCAGCACCCCCCAACACACACACACATTTTATGGCTGCTTAAGATAATGGATTCCTTTCTGTCTTTTCCAAGCACAGGTTATTCCCAAACTCCTGAAAATGGCAGTTTGTCTGGATGAATTGAGGTTTTCATTTCTACCACTTCTGCTTTTGGCTATGCATTTAAATCACAGTCCAAGAGCTATGTCGGGGATTTCATCTCCGGTAATTTATGAGGGGCTGCTGCTTTTTCTGCAGACATGATTTCAAAGATAGCCACAGTTCAAAGTACCTGTACCCAGAGCCAACCACTTAGTGGTGATGACTGTCTCAGTCCCCGAATGCCAATGGGGTGTGTGAAAGTAGCGCAATGAACTGGAAGAAAGTGGGAAAGGGTTCAAATTAAGGTGAGGGGATCTGGAACTCCACTGTGGTGCACTGAGAATAGCAGACAAAGGGAGAGAGTTGTGGAAAGGAAAACAGATGGCATCACTTCCTAACAATGAGGCCATTACACTCAGCGTTTCACACCTGCACCACCCGAAGCACAGCCATTCCTATGTGCACAAACAGAAAGATACACGCACTTGCATACACATGAACACAGAAGCATACACACATGTTCATGCAGAAATGAACATGCAACCCTGACTTGCATGCATGCATGTAGAAAAGCACATGATTACACATGTGCATATGCACACACACACATGTGCATTCATGTACACCCCAAAACACACACATGCTCACACACACACACACACACACACACGCACACATACATCTAGAAGCATATGTGAACTTACACCTGCAGGCATGCACAAATACAAGTACAATCAAATACATATACATAGAAAGAGAAACTCAAAAGTCTAGGACTCTTCAGTTTGGAAGGGAGAAGGCTGAAGGGGGATCTGACAGAGGTCTATAAAATCATGAAGAGTGTGGACAAAATGAACATTTTGGTAGTGGATGGGTCATTTTCGACCTGGGTGGATGTGGGCAGTGAGGTCCCCCAGGGCTTGGTCCTCGGGCCCACACTGTTCAACATCTTTATCAGTGACTTGGACGAAGGGGTAAAAAGCACCCTGTTCAAATTTGCTGATGACACAAAGATGTGGGGGGATGTGGGGATGCTAGAAGGGAGGAATAGGTTGCAATTGGACCTAGACAGGTTACAGGGGTGGGTGGACGAGAATGGGATGGGATTCAACAC